>NW_026000164.1:19177296-19245894 GCF_001458135.2 Marmota marmota marmota | reverse complement strand
GGGGGAGGGGGGAGGATGGGAAAGGCAGCAGAGCACAACAGACACTAGTATGGCAATTTGTAAATCAATGGATGTGTAACTGATGTGATTCTGCAATCTGTGTATGGGGTGAAGGTGGGAGTTCATAACCCACTTGAATCAAAGTGTCGAATATGATATGTCAAGAAATTTGTAATGTTTTGAACAACCCACAATAAAAAATTAAAAAAAAAAAAAATAGACATCTGAATCACCTTTTGACAAGTCCGACAGAGATGAAAACATCAAAGATGACTAAGAGCCAGCAGTGAGCGCATAAGAAAGCAAGCCAGAAAGTTCCCAGCTAATGAAAGGGGTTTGCTGGCAGGTGGCAAAGAGGGTCCTACTGCAGGAATGCAGTGGACAGAGGAGGGAGGATCAGATGCCCTGGGGAGACCACTTCAGCACGCAGGCCTGTGAAGACAAGCAGAAATGGCCCATCAGATGAAGACGAGCAGGTGTGGGTAGACAGGGGCAAAGGCGGGGAGGATGTTTTAAGTTGGGGGTGTAATGGAAGAGGTGAGGGGGTCCCTGTGATGGTCTCTGTTAGCTCTGTGAAGTAGAAAGTAGGTCATGTGCAGAAGGGAAGTAAAAACAGAAGCAGGAAGAATTTTGAAACGCATGGACTAGGCCTGTAGCAGTCACTACAAAAGACTGACAGCGAACCAGAGAAACACAGTGCATCTGCTAGGGAGCACCCAGGTGGCCAGCCCTATGCGAACAGGTCCCAGTCTGCCCTGCCATGTGACTTTCTCCAGCAATGGTCAGCAACCCAGGAGACAACACAAGGACAAAATGGTCAGGAAGTAGAGGGTCTTGGTAAGAGAGTGAGTTAAGATCTGAACCACAGAATCTAAGTTGGTTAAGGAGGGAACTGACCCTGAGTAAGCAGCAAAGGATCCCATGGGACGTACACAGACGGGGTCTACAGAGTGAGGGTCTGGGGTGAGTGGGGAAGGAGGTCACTGGCAGAGATGCGCTCAGAACCCCAAGCAGTCGGAGAAATAGATGGAGCAATAAAATCCAATCAAGTTGGGGCAGGGCAGACAATGAGGCAGGCATTCATGGTGAGTGGGAGAAGTGAGAAAGTCAGAAGGTTACTAGTTACAAGGTGGGCAAAAGGGTGATGCTCTGAAGAGTGGAAAAACAGTGACCCACCACAGCCATGCCACACACAGGTCCCCATCCTACTTTCTGAACTGTCACACATCTGTGCTGGTAAAATCAGTCCACCTAAGCAGGTAATTCCAGCAAATTTTTAATATGAAAAATTCCTATCAATGTGTCCTCTTCTTTTATACAAAATAAATGTTAGTGGTCTATTTATAAAGGTTACCACGGATTTCCCAATAAACAATCTTTGGGGAGTGAAAATTCATTTTAAACTTTCAAAGTGGGTCACACACATCTATCTACACGCTTTCAGGGTAAATTAATATTTCTACTAAATCTTTAAATAACAAGATTTTATTATATCTTATACTAACTGGAAACAAGGGTTTGCTTGAAAACTGGAAATCTATGACTTTGCCATTTGTATTTAAGATACAGGGATCTGATTTTTTTTTTTAACTATCTCCCCATCATCCAATATTTCATCACTGATTCAACCCATGGACTCATATACATAATGCAGTTCTGTTTTTGTTTTTGTGGTACTAGGGTGAGCTATATCCCCACCCCTGACCTCAAACTTGCCAGCCATCCTCCTGCCTCAGCCTCCCAAGTCACTGGAAGGTCACTGAGAGTAAGCAGAGGCATGCATCACTGTGCCTGGCTTAGAATGCAGCATTTTATGTTACTGAAGAAGTTATTTCATGGAGAAATGTGGCTCTTCTACTCCTCTGAATAGGCTTTTTGTCTCCTTTGGGAAATGTCATTTATATCCACATCTCTATTTTTTATTTTCCCAGCAGGATGTTCCCTGTTCTTTTAGAACACTCTATGAATAGCTCTGTTATTGCACTTCATACATTGGAATGTCAACCAAAACAAGCTTCATAACCTTGGGCAAGTACTTACCTCCCTCCTTAAGTCCCTGGTTAGTTTACTCATGTGTAAAATGAAGAAAATAATAAGACCTTCATCAGGCTCTTTCAGCAATCCATGAGCTAATGCCTGGAAAATAACTGGAATCATGCTGGCATACATCAACTGCTATAGAAATGTTTGCCATTATTATAATATTTATTTTCATGTCTCTCTTTCTGGATTTGTTAGCACCTTCAAGATAGAGACTAGGTCTTAATCTCAATGCCTAGTACAGTGACTGGCAAATGGGAGACATTCAGAGATTGAATTTAAGAATCAACCAGTTTTTTGGCAAGTTGTATTCCATGTATGTACGATATGTCAAAATACATTCAACTGTCATGTATAACTAAAAAGAATAAAAAATTTTAAAAAGGAACCAACCAATTTTTATCTCACAAAGGAAATGAAAATGTATATTAAAAATAATGAACCCAAGTACTACCTTATTTATATTCATTTGTCTGAAGAATGATTTCAGACAGTTCATAGAGGTACAGCCTGATGTTTGAACTATGTAACTTAAACGCAAGACAGAAAATTTTCACTTTTGCTATAGAAAAAAATCTAGAGCCTGTCTCCAGAGTCAGCTATGGTAGTTTCCTTCACAGATTCAGGGTATCTAGGGAGGAGGATAGAGAATAACGGTAACAAAGCACACCCATTTAACCTGCCACCATTCTACAGCAGAGACACCTCAAAGTCGTTGGTGACAGAAAGGGAACAACGAGGACACACAAAAAATTTCAAACTAACTATTATTCATCAAGCCCTCAGATATGGGGGTGGGTTGGGGAGGTGGCCCCCTTGTTCTCCAATAGTAAGCAGTCATTTTCCATAGCTTGTCTTGATTTAGGACCAAAAACCTCACCCTATTCAAAATCAGCACTGCTAATATTTTAATATTCCAGCTCTTTGCAGATATGAATTATTTCTAAACCCACTGAAAACGAGTCTGTCATCAGCTAGTAAGACTGGCCTCTTTTCCTAGGACTTGGGAAAACACACACACACACACACACACACACACACATCTTAGTCACCAAAATGGAATTCAATGAATGTCCAAGTTAATGACTGGGTGTGCTAGTGTTTCTCAGAGGAACACAGGTTTTTATCACACCCTAAATTCAACCAAGTAGAAACCCATATAAAATGGTTGAGGTGAAGAGTCAGAGGAGAATCTTCAGCAAACTGAGGTCATTTCTATTGTTGAGTCCCTCATTCTTATCCATGGATGATGGCCCCTCTACACTTTCCAGGGGACAGTAAATTTCAGAACAACCTGAGGTGAAGTGAAATGTATAAATACAAATTCAAGCATGAACATGAAAAGAAGAAACACACTTAACAAACTCTTCTCCACACGCTGGAGGATCTATTCATGACACCAAATTCGGACACAGGTACAGGGGAACTAATACCTGCTCTTCCTAACAGTGGAAATGCAATCACTTTGAGCAATAACTCCAGTTCTTTTTTTCCAAGTAAGCCAGCATAAAATGTACATAGAAAGCATTCCATTCAGAGAAAGTCAAAAAGAAAAAAAGCACAACACACACACACACACACACACACACACCCTACACACACCTTAATAACAGCCATGTGCCTTCTATATAATTCACTGTTGGGTAACATAAAAATTTTGTTAGTTCATGGAAATGTCATGTTAAGTAAGTTTTTTACAAAAAGGCCTAAGGATCAACCAGGAAAATTCAGGGAAAAACTCTTTTTTTCATGGTTGGTTGTTGTTTGTCAGGTTTTAGATGGGTGGAAGGACTTGTAAATGCCTGAAGAGACGGACTCAGCTGCCTTCCAACTTCCCTGATATTTCATATTTCTTGGAATGTTCTCAGGAAGAACAGAGGCCCGTGAAGGACTGGCCGTGGCACCGGGGACCAGGCAGAGACCATCCAGGGACACCGTTTTCCGTATGTCAATTAATAGTTTCTTCTCATTTGGGCAAACTTCCATTTGGGGCGTTGTGCAAGTGGGCTTGCAGGCTCCTGACTACTCGAAAGGGTTTGTGTCACATGTCCCTGGAGGGACAGAAAGAATAGGATAACTGAATAACACAAGTATAAAACTCCAGTCTCTCAGAAGTCATTTCACAAACTCAAGAAAGGTCTGGAGCAGCATGGGTGGCACTCACAGATGTTTTCTAACTTTTTTATATTATACTAATTTCAGGATGATCAATTTTATGATTATTAGGTAGACCACAGCTCTTAATTCAGCATATTTCCTCCAGAATGGCTCAACTTTAATCCTTTTTTTTTTAAGATGACTTCAAGGTATTAGAAACTGGCCTCAACACTAATTGCAAGAAGCGTACCTGCCAGACTGGAGCAGTAAAAACATGTCCTGACCCCTGAGCAGGAAGGACGGGAGAACCTGCAGCTAACCTGAGAGGGCTCAGTTAGTTTGGTAAAAGGTAGGTTAGGAGAAACTTTTTATCCAAAGTTCTTTACTTGCTGGGCGTGTGCATGTACACATATACACACACAGACCCAGAAAATATCCAAGATCTCATAATTAACAGGCCTTTAACCTACCTGAGAATAGTGATTATTTTTCTACAACTTACCTGAAGATGCTCATTCTTGCACATCCATACTTAGAAAAAAATGAGTAATATTAAAACAAAGTAATGGTACATGGAACAGACATAAAGTTAAGATATAAAACATGCAATAATATCCCACATTCTACACATATATAAAAACTAAGAAAGAGAGACTTATTATAGTACATGTGGGAATCCCCCACATACACCAAAGAATAATTTGACTGACCGAAAGTAGAACTGAAGGCCAAGGAAAGGATTTCCCCTGTGGTTGATTAAAAACATGATTCTTGTTTTGAGTTGCCTTACCAAGTAGTCATGAAGTGAGCAGAAGACCTCTTAAAACGATTTTTTTTTTTTTTTGGTGAATTTTTTCCTTTAGTACTGGATTATAAGATTGGCTTAAAGACAAACAACACTAATGCCCTTAAAATGTCTGCAATAAGTTCACAGTAACACAAATAAGAGGGCACATTAGGTTCAAATGCTCTGAAAAAAACACTTCAACCAGTCCACCTTAATGATGTTCACAACTATGTGAAATGCATGTCTACCAACAGGCCATCTCTGGCATCACAAAATTTATCACAGAGAATATCTATCACAGGGTTTTTTTGAAACACTAAGTTTCCCAAAACACATAAAATGATGGTACAATAAACAAATACATCATTTCAAGAGCACAGTCATTTATTCTTTCATTCTTTTTTTTTTTTTTTAACATGAGAAAGTATGGTACAAAAATTGTAGTACATTTTTTAATTTACATTTAACCAAAAACACTGTCTCACAGTACACACTAACTATATTTGGACAACATTGGCATGTCAAATTTAGGCTGGGCATAGTCTTTTTTTTTTTTCTTTTTATTTGTTCTTTTTAGATACACATGACAGTAGGATGTATTTTGGCATACTATACATACATAAAGTATAACTTATTCTAATTAGGATCCTATTCTTTTTTTTTTTAATTTTTTATTATTTGAGGTAAACATAAATAAAGTCATTTGAGCAGAAAAGAGTCATCAGACCAAAAATGATTTCATTGAGAATTTCACCTCAGAAACAATTTTAAAACAGCAAGATTTCTGAAATCTTAGCTCCTCAGGTTAAATCACTTTAATGTGGAGGAGGCGTGCAGAAGGCTAAACTACTATGGTGTCAGAATCAGGCCAGGCAACGTTAAACTAATAAATCTTCAAGATAATTTTATACGTAGAAATATTTCCACTAAATTAATTAGAAAAAAAATATATTTTGGTGTTTACTAGATAAGCTTCAGGAATGGATAAGTGTTCTGATTAGCTACTGCCCATGACAGTGAGAGAAATGTGCGGCTTTCTTATGCAGAAGAACAATCTGTGCAACCATATGAGCAGAATGAGCAGCTGATGCAGTTTGCAGATTATGAAGATTTTCATGTAAAACTAAGAAACCAAAGGTACAGAGACTGGAAGAAAGAGTCAATGTACCTACTAATTACTTCAAATCCTTCTTAGAGGTTTGGGCAATGTCTATCTATTTTTGTGCTTAAGGCTTTAAATATAAAGTCTATACATTCAGAGTCCAAAATAAAATTAGGCATGGTCTAAAATATTACAGGGTGCCAACAGGTAATTAACAAGAACTTTTAAATTGAGATTACACTGTGCTTAATGACTTGCTTCCAGAGAGTAGAGTATGGAAAGAGGAGAAAATAAATTTACAATGTAAACACCAGGCAAACACTAAACCCTGGTCAAAAGATCAAGGTCAAGATCCACAGAGGTAAGTCACACAGACAGGTTGCTACTTTCATGTGAATGTGATGAAAATGCCACTTTACTCTGGTCTTCCTCCCCAAAACCCACACCTTGCCTAATAATCCAAAAAAAAAAAAAAGCCAGAAAACCCCAAACTAAGGGACATTCTAAAAATATTTGCCTTGTAGTCCTAAAACTGACAAGGTCATCAAAAACAAACCCCTGAGAGACTGCCCCAGACCAGAGGAAACTAAAGAGACATGATGACTCCCTCTAATGAGATATCCTGAGAAGAGATCCCGGAGCAAGAAACAGACACTACCCAGAGCTTCTGGATGTTTCCCTTGTGTCTGAGGGTGGATTGTTAATAGTAATATACCAGAGTTTGCTCCTTACTTATGACACATGTAACTCGACAATATGAAATGAGTAAGAGACATATGGAAACTTCTGTATCATCTTTGCAAATTTTCTTCTAATCTGTAATTATTCTAAAATAGTTCATGTAATAGATTTAAACTGAGAAACAACCCGCAGCACCAATGTACAGTACTTCAGATGAGCACTGCGGCACTGGTTACACCAACAGGGATAGGCCCAGACTGGGGTCCTGACTGTTCTGCAAATTGACCAATGGACACCCTGGCCAAGTTGGAAACCTGTCTGAGATGCCAGGAGACCACAGATGGCCGTGCATACGACAAGAACAAACATCTCAGAATTGCCTCACACCCCCATCTGAAGTGAAAAACAGGCAATTTTATGCAACAACAACAAAAAAGACAAAGCCTAAACAGGCTGGCCACAGGCCATCAGTGACAACACATGACAAAGCAGCCTTCAGACTTCACTTAGCAAATACCACTGCCAGAATCCAAGCAGATGCGAAGAAGTGACCCTGACTACACAGGGCTCTGTATTCTATACTTCCTTACCACCCATAAGGGACATCAGGAGTAGGGACACACAATTCTTTTAAAGCTTTATGGAAGAAAGTAGCCCATGTGACATAAATTATCTATTTTTAAGACTGTCTGGTCAGGAAATGCATAGTACCATTTCACCATGTTTTATAAGGAGGTGGTGAGCCTTTAAGTGCTAATTGGTACAGAAAAATATTTTGTCTTTACAGAACAAACATGGCAAGATAGTGTTTGGTGCAATAGATTTATTTAACTGCCTTGAATTTCAAACCAAAAGGAAATCTGGGGATTTATCTGCTCTAACCAAAAAGTTCCAGAATTTATAAACTAGATGAATGTAGCATGTATGTAGCACTCATCAGGCCAGAAAATTAAAACAAATGTCTTTAAATGTTTTCAGAACATCAACACACTGTCAATCAAAATCACAATAGTTTTTTGGAAACTTGGCCAACTTATCTGAAAGCTCATCTGAAAGAAAAATGATGCAGAAATAAAAAGATACAGAAAAAAAATCCCAAAGAAACAATAACGACAGTAATGATGACGGCTCTCTGCCACACAAGCTCATTCCACAACTCCGGTAATTAAAACTGCATGGCAGTCATCTAGGAAGGGCAGATGCACCAGTGGAAAGGAATGAAGCATCAGGTAATCAATCAAACATCACAGACTGGCTCGCTATTCAAACATTCATTGAGTACCTGGGTAAGCACCGCACTGCTGACAGTCGCTGGGAATGGTCAAACTAAACACCGAAACCAAGTCGGCCAAAAGGATGAAGATCTAAAAATTGGCAACTATAGAGGAAAAAATTAAGTGAGGTATTTTTCTCAAGTATACCTATACACATCTCATATAAATAACTATATAAAAATCCTAGCATTCCTAGAATATAGCTGAGTATCTACATAAATTTCATGATGGAAAAGATATGAATCCTAGAGTAATCCATTGTGAATTATGTTCTCGTACATGTCAGTAGGTGCATGGTTAAACGAATTACAATCTAGTCAAGTAAGGAGTGGCTAAGTGGACATCAAATTGTTGATGAAGAAATCTATTAGCATTTAAAATATCAGTATTGAATAAAAAGGTAAGTTATAATAGTATATACACAGTAAATAGACCTCCATGTAGATATTTAGAAAGACATAGAAAACATCTACCCCAAGAAGAGGTCAATTTTCCTCAAATTAATCTATAAATTTAATGCATGCCCTCAATCAAGTGAAGAATTTACATGGAATAATTCTGAGTTGTATATGGAAGAGCAAAAGGCAAAGACGAGGGACAATTTTAAAGAAGAACGTGGAGAGGGGGTTTAAACCAGACAACAGGATGTAACAAAGAAATGAAGACATAATAAAGCAAGTGTGAAAGTGAATTAGGAAAATAAGAAATAAACAAGAAGAACACACAAAAAAATATTTAGATGGACAAAGACGGGATTGTCTGCATGCACATGGTACAGGAACGGTCCCCTGCTGGATGTGGGGCACTAAGACCACAGCGGTCATGGGAAAAACAAAACCAAGATGGGCTGTGGATGAAAACTGCGAAAAGCAAAACCTCATAACTCTTAGTAGAAAACAGAGGGAGGAGAATACTATATAATGTATTTGACTTTGACCCAAACAATTATTTTTAAAAATAAGACACAAAGAAACAATGCCCACAAAAAGGAATTAATAAGTTGTACTGCATTGAAAGGAAAATCTCATTCAACAAAAGACATTATTTAAAAACTGAACAACCAAGTCTAGAACCTGGAGAAGGTACTTGTATACATACAGACAACAAAGAATTGATATGCAGAATAGAAAAATATTGCCTACAAATCAATAAGTATGAGATACCAATAGAAAATGGTCACATGATTAGAACACGTACCCAAATAGCTAATTAATGCAAATTCTTAATTTTATCAGGAATGAAGAAAATTCTAAATAAGAGTACAATGATATACTATTTCATACCTGTAATACTGACACAATTAATGTCTAGCAATGACAAGTGTCCACAAAACTGTTGGGTGAGATACAATCTCTTCAGAGGGCAACTTCCTTAGGGTCACTAAATTTGAAGTTGCACATGTCCCAAGACCCTGGAGCTTTCTGATTATATATCCCAGATGAACTCTGGTACATGCAATTAGGAGGGAAATGTGAACAAAAGAACACAGCCACATTTTTAAAAATATTTTTTCAAGTTGCAGATGGACACAATACCTTTATTTATTTATTTATTTATTTGTGGTGCTAAGGATCAAGCCCAGTGACTCCCATGTGCTAGGTGAGCACTCTACCACTAATGATGACGGCTCTCTGCCACAGAAACTCATTCCGCAACTCCTCAGCCCCACATTTTTTCCAATAGTGAAAAACTGCAAGAAGCTAAGTCTGTCATTAGGAAAATGTATTTAAAACCAGTGACATTTATAAAACTGAATACTATAAGAAGACAATTAAAATGAATGAATTAAGAGTTATAGATATTAATAATATAAATAACTCTCAAAATTATAATATTGGGTAAAAACACAAACTGGGACAACATGTACAACATGGAAGCACTTGGGTGAACGCGGAACTGTGCGGCTGAGGTCCCCCAGCTTCCAGGAGTGCTGCACCCAGAGACCTCTGTGGAAGAGTCCCCCGCATCTCACACCCCCTTCTCCGGGGGCAGCTTTCACCTAGCAACAGTCAAGGTGAGGCCATGAGGCCTGGCTCCCACCCCAGCTTGGGGGGATCCTCAGAGGCTCCCTACAGGTTCCCCAGAGGCCTTTCCTGTGGCCACACTGCAGCCCAACTTCTCCCTCTGCCCTACCCTGCCTCCTCCTCTTCCACAAGCATTAGTCCCAACATCTCTCAACAACCTTCCTCCATTCTCAATCTTCACAGCCTGTGCTTCCCTGGAGCTGACTTGCAATAAATACAACTCACATCTTATTTTTAAAAACCAGCACACAGCTTGCCGTGAAACACTGCCACTTGTGTTTGAGAATAAACGCACAATTAGTAATATAAAAACATGCAGGGGCACGTTCACCTCTGGAAGAAGACAGGTTTAATGACTGCATACCATTTTAATTATTACACTGGATAATGTACACACATATGTTAGTTACAGTATTCCTTATGCTTTCTTTGTATTCCTGAAATATTCCATAATTCAAAAAAAATCACTGAGAAGGAGCAGTGTGCCCCTGTCAACCAGCGTCTACCTTATTTCTGCTCCAATGAACAAGTGGATGGCATGCAGTAGCAACAGAGTCTCAAGGTATTCCTGCATTTGAAACAAGAATGAATATCTTGGTGAAAGCAGAAGAGGGAGGGAGAGAGAGTGCTAAAGAGCTAAAGAGTTCTTTTTTCCTTTCTTTCATTTTTAAATGTGGCAATCTTGAAAATTATTTATCATCTTTATAAGACTGCAACGCCTCATGGTGTACCAGCAAAGATCACTTGAAATAAGCTGCTAGACGGAAATCACGTATAATTTCCACAGCAATTCCACTTATCTTTCTTTTCCTCAAGAAATTATCGAATTCCAAGTAAATGGCAGTGAAATTATAGGGACAACTTTGATTTTGTCAAGTTTTACACATAATGGCACCATGATTTGACTAGAGCATTTGACTCTGAATTTGTATGGTACATAATTGCCACAAACAAACCATGGAGAAAACTTCTAAAAAGTAGGATTCAAGAGTAAAAGGAGATGCCTAGAACTATTCTTTCTAAATTTAGAACATGTTTCAATACAAAACGTGTTATGGTATAATTATAGTTGTATAAAGCACAAAGTGCTCATGATTTTTCTATGTGTAATGTAAATAACAAAATATAGAGACTGCATGAGATTTTTCAATTAAAGAACACATTCACATGAATATTAACATAACTGAGATATAACTGAATGTTTCTCCATGTTTACTACATAATTCTGCAATGACCAACTTCACTGTTGAGCTCTAATTTTGGTTTCAAATTTTAAAATTTCACTGTGTAATAAAATGAGTTCCACAGCCCTAGGGTTGGGCCACAGGAACAGCATTTTTCCTCTTTCCCACCCAACCTTCTGAGCTATGTATGACATCAAAACATCACATGAGAGGATCCAGAAGCTCAAAAGAAGAGAATAAAAACTGGAGAGTGGGGTGGTGGGACAGGATGAAAAGGTTCAAAGATGCTTTTTCTAACTTACTAATTTGAGGCAAACAGGTTTTATATAGATATCCAAAGCATCAAGCACAAACAATCCAATCTGTGTTTAGCCTATCATTAGTTATTCAGAACCAACTACTGAAAAATTAAATTTTAGGTACCGTATGTTTGATATAAAATGTTTATAGACAAGAACTGCAAAGGAGAATGAGAAAAAAAGTCAAAATTCTCAGACATAGGCAGCAACTGTTGTTGAGTAAGAATTAAATATCTTCTTTTCACAGCTGTAATGTTCCAGGTATAACACTGTCCAAAACAAACCATCCAAACAAACAAAAAACAACTCTTTTTATTTCTGGTTTTCCCAGTTATCTTTCCATTTCTCAATTTTCAGCCACTTCTGAGGAATCCAAACCTCAGCTCAGGATAAGACAACATAGGCACACCCTCTTGTGGTAGAAAAAGAAACTGCCTGATCATGCTGTACTCCAGCCCAAGGGAATCCTTCCTTTCTACTTCTGAACCAAGTCCTTGACTATCTGCATTTTATAGAAAAGGAAACAGCCACCTGAGGCCAAGCAACCTGTTTCCTGGTGGCATCAACCAGAGAACTGGGTCACATTTCAAGGCTGTTCACTTCCCACCACAGCTCCTGACCACAGGGTCTATTCATCTTGTAATTTTTGATACCAAATTTCCAAGATGACATTTAAAGCAGATATTAACCACATATTACTAAAACATAAACCTGAAGCAACAGGGAGAACCTAATTTTAACTTCTACAGTCTTTATGTAGCTTCAAAGCAACTACTTCAGTTGTATTTCCAGGTTTAATACAGCATATCTGTGATCATTAACGAAACAGGAAAGTGAATAGTGGGCAAAATGTTCATAAGAAAGTTCTTTTTCCAACATTATCAAAAAGTATATGAATAGGATTCTATTTTGTGTATCACCAATCTACTTGTTCCTAAAAGTATGCCCTTAAAGGGCAGGCAGAAATAGTTAGAATTTCCAAAGTAATGAACAGGTCATTTTCATTTACATCCTCATGTCAATGGATATGCACAAGGGGACTAATACTTTGTGTTAATGGCTTGTGCCAAAATTTTTTAACTCACCGATTTCTGAACACCTATACATCTTCCTCATGAATTTATAAAAATAAAAGAACCTCCCCCACAAGGTTGTTTTAAAAGTTAAATTAGCTAAAGGATTAGGGAGTTTTTTCCTAATATTTACCCTTCTTATTCTCTTTGTACCAAAGAAATACAAAAATGCCTTTTATTATGGAGATGGAAAAATCAAGTAGAGAAAAAAATTAAAAGGAAATAACTAAATTCACAGGCAATCTTTTTTCTACTCTGTAAATATCCCAAAGTGTCCAACAGTGACTTCACCTGTGAAACTGATCCTGCCTAACCAGAATGCCATGTCAGTAGACCATGCTAGCTGCCACTTTCCTCCCAATGCTCTGTGCATGTCCTCCCCAAAGCTGGAAAACAAGTGGGCCTAGGAAGATCAGCCTTAAAGCTCACTCATATGCTGCACTCCCCTGACAGAACTCCAAAGTGAGTTGTGCTTTCCTAAATCAATAAGCAGAACAAAGCCCCCGGGTATCTTGTATTCCCCACTTCAGTGAAGGATACCACCACCTGCTCAGAAGACCAAGGCAGAATTTGAATTTTTCTCCTATATTCTCCATATCCCACCTGTCACAGAGTCACATCACTCCTAGCTACTGAATCCTGATTCTATTCTCTCTTCTTAAATCTAAGACTACAGCTTTCAACAAAGCCCTCAACAATCCCCCTCCCAACCCTGGTCTACGGCCAAGTTCTATCATCCTTGGGAGTTCGGCTCTCACTTTGCCTGGTCCAAGGCCCCCAGCCCCTCTGCACATATGCACACTCTCCTCTCCACTCAGGGAGGTCAGACACCAGTCGCCACCCCGAGTCCATGCTTCTGTCGTCCTTTCACCTTTATCTTTAGGGCGCCTAACAAATATGAGTGCCCTATAAATCTCTGTTGAATAATGGACTTGCTCTGAGGGAGGAAAAAGGAGAAAAAGTACAATTTGGCTAAATAGCTGGTACTTTATTAAGAAAAATGGCTTAGTGAATTTCATCAAAGAATTGTTTGTTTCTGGGGCTGGGGTTGTGGCTCAGTGGTAGAGCACTTGCCCAGCATGTGTGTGGTACTGGGTTCAATTCTCAGCACCACATATAAATAAATAAAATAAAGGTCCATCGATAACTAAAAAATTATTAAAAATTGCTTGTTTCCAAAACAGATTACCCCCCCATTTCCATTAGTCTTGGGCAAAATCATGAATACAATGTTCTAGAGTCATTAATTTTTCACTAAAATGAGGAAAATTTCTATCAGAAAGTCACTGAAATTCAAACTCCTACTTTAGGTATGAGGACATTTAGGTGCAAAGTCATACAATCACTAGCTCCAAGGAGTCTTGATTTCTGCTCTAGTCTCCCTAAACAATGTTATGCCCATTACTGATGTTATGTGGGACTGTACACAGATAGATGGATACCCAAGGGCACACCTCTCTGTGTCTAAAAAATAAAAGGTGTTAAACCAACATCAATTTTCTCCTGAAGAACTGAAAGGTGGAAGATAACCCACCCCCACAAATCTGAACTATTTTACAAGAACAGAATCATCTGAGCATGTTTGCACATGCCTGGTGATCCCAGAAGCTTGGTGGCAGAAGTGGAAGGATCACAAGTTCAAATCCAGCCTAGGCAATTTAGTGAGACCCTGTCTCAAAAAATAAAAAGGGATGGAGGTGTAGCTTAGTGTACAGTGTCCCTGAATTCAATCCCCAGAACAGCAGATAAATAATAAATAAATAGAATAGAATCAAAATCTAAGAGGCTACAATTCCTTCTTTGAGGAGTGTTAGCAGCTACCAGGCATAATACCCATCATTCTGCATCAACGTTCACAGCACGGGAAATATAGCTATCACTGGAACCTGAATCCTAGGAAAGACACCTAGTAACAATTTGTGTTACAATTAGAATACAGTGGGGCACAGTGGCACACACTTGTCATCCCAGAAGCTCATGAGGCTGAGACAAGAGAATCACAAGTTCAAAGCCAGCCTCAGCAACTTATGAGGCCCTAAGCATCTTAGTGAGATCCTGTCTCAAAATGAAGAACAAAAAGGGCTGGGGATGTGGCTCAGTGGCTAAGTATGTCAGAGTTCAATCCCTGGTACACACACACACACCAAAAAACAAAAAAAAAAAAACGTCAAATCCGCTGAGTATCTGACATAGAACGTCATTCACTGAGTCTCAACAAAGTATATATCAAAGCAACCTACTACAATGAAATTAGCAATATAGCCCAGTTCCCTGAATGGTCATCCTTCACAGAATTTTAAGTTTTTGAGTAGCTACCCATTTTTGGTGACTTTATTGAGGAATGCCTACATGCCACAAAAGCCACCCATTTTCAGGGTAGGATTTGAAGACTTTTTCTAAGTTACCAGCTGTACAGTCACCATCAGGATGCTCTCTCTACTCCCACAGTTCTTCTCCACACCCGTTTATAGCCAATCCACCACCAATACCAGCCCCAGTGATCGGCCCATGGTTTGGCGTGTCTTCAAACTTCCAGGTCAGTGGTGTAGCCCAGCCAGTCATTTTTTGTGTCTGGCTTCCCTCACTTGGTATACTGTTTCTAAGGTTCATTCATGCTGCACATTCAGCATCACAGACCAGGACTTGATTCCCCTCTGTGGCTGACATGGATACAGCACATTCTGTTTATCCATCCACTAGCTGATGGATGTGTACTGCTTCTAGTTTTTGTCTAATGTGAATAACACTGCTGTGAACATCTATTTGGTTTTTGAATGGGTACAATTTTTATAACTTTGAGATGTAACTGATAAACAATAAACAGCATATATCAAAAATATACAACTCAGTCAGCTCTGACTTATTACATACCATGAAATGACGAGCACAATGCAGACAATGAATACATACATCACTCCCAAATGTTTCACTGCATTCCTCCCTTGGGAATCCTCTTCCCTTCTTTCTCAAGCCATCTCAGGCAACTACTTATCTGTTCTCCATCATTGCACATCAGTTTGCAGTTTTTAGAACTTTATCTAAATGGAATCAGACAGTATGATGCTTCTGGAGGGTGTCTGACTTCTTTCACACAGCATCACTATCCTGAGATCCACACGCAATGCTATCTGTATCTTTCTCCTTTTTGTTATCAAGTAGCATTCCATTGTACAGATAAACCAAAACATGTTTATCCATTCATCTGCTAAAAGACACTTAAATTCTGTATAGCTTTTGGCAATCACCAGTAAAACTGCTATGTACATTGTACATAAACTCTGTCTCAATATAAACTGTCACTTCTCCTGACAGCCTACTAAGGAATGGGTTGAGTCCTATGTTAAATGTGTGTCAAACTTTTTACAAAGTTGCCAGAAATGGCTGTACCACTTGATACTCCTGCTAGCAATGTGTGAGGATTTTCCACATCTTGGTCAACACTTGTACTCTCAGTCTTCTGAATTTCAGCCATTCCCATGGTTGAAAAATAATCATAGCAATATCTTATGATTTTGACCTACATTTCCCTAGTGACTATTGGTGGTTGTGCCTGCATACTTTAGTGGTCAGCCAGTGATCTGGGCAGTGGTTGTGCCCACACATCCTACACCTAATAGGCTTCCACATGCTCTGCTGATGGAGCTGTACTGGGGTTGATAAGAGCATTCATCAAGTTGTACCCACTTATCCTTGGCTTTCAATTTTTGCTGGACTTTCCTGACCTGAGCTGCCAAGGAAGGGGTAGAGAGCTCATCTCAGTCCTCCTAGGGCTCTCTCATTTCCAGAATCAGCCTACTAAATTTCTGGTTGGTGGCTCCAGCAAATTGAAAATTCAATGTAGCAAACCTGTAGGTTTTCCATTATAAACTGAGCATGCCATTTTGAACAAGCAAACAACCCTCAACCCCACTCCAAACAGAGTCTATGTTGGCTTGTAAAACTATTTTTCATTAAACGAGGCAGGGGGTGGAGGAGAGCAGGAGCCCCAAGCAAGAAGGCCACATATGCTCCCATTTTTCTTACTCAAAAGCTCTAGCATATTCGTAACACTTCTCAATTTACTATCTTCCTTTCTAGTCGATAATCCAGTGCTCAGAAATAACAGTTTTGAACAATCTTGTTCAGTTTTCTACTTGTTTTACTGTGAAAGAAAACCATCCATCCTCTTCATGTCATCATTAGTGGACAAGATGACCTTGGCTACCCATTTTTAACTTCTAAATTTACACTAACATAAAGTAGGATTATAATACAAAAATAAAATGTGACTTTAATTCCACTTAAAATATCAAATATAGAAATGCTCTCCAGGTCTCTGAAATCTACAAAACATAACTTGAATATTTTCCTTTAAGACAGCAACTCTTCCACAGTATCAGCATGCTAACACTACACTAAAGTACCAAATATTCCAATGTTCAGTCATTCTGAGGCTCCTGGGAGATAAACTGATTGATTGCTTGGACCTCAGCCAAGGTTCTTGACCACAAAGATCTATGATGGCCCCAACAGGATGAATTCTGTGGTGTCATTACCAAAGCCTGACACAGGCAAAAAGCAAATTTTTGCAGATTCTATTAGCATTATTTTGTTCTATAATTACTCAACCAATATTTTGTCACATTCTACTTTTCCCCAATTTTTTCAAATACAATAACAAAATCCTCAAGCCTCACTTGCATTTAACATTACTCCTTCCTGGTTACAAACCAATGATTTACAGCTGAGTATATTTTTTCACCTGATACCTCATTTGATCTTCCTCAAGGCTGCATGTGGTAGCAGAGCAAATATTATCTTCATTTTATCCTGTTGGTACTGAAATTCAGAGGGATTAAGAGTTCCCAATCATCTATAGCAATAGCTTATGATTTTGACCTTCCCTAGTGACTGCTGGTGGTCGTGCCTGCATAGTTTACTGGTCAGCCAATGATCTGGGCAGTGGTTGTGCCAACACATCCTACACCTATTAGGCTTCCATATGCTGGAGCTGTACTGTACTATCTAAAATCTAGATGTGCTAACAATGTTTCATTGTGTAACTCTGGATATGTCTCCGCCTCAATTTCTTCAAATGTTTCAGTAACTTCTTAAAAGTAAGGAAAAGATAACAGAAGCACATTTTATTCTTCAGGGCCACCCAAAATCTGCCTTCTACTCCAAACTAAAGAAAACTGCTGGGGTCAGAGCTTTCCCCAGAGCTGGGGTGCCTTCCCTGGCTACTCTCTGTAAAGCTGGGCTTGAACTTGCCTGCAAATCCTTATCTCACTTGCCTGTGACCATTTTTTGTTTTTGTCCTTTAGTACCAGAAATACAACTCAATTAGGGAAGAGAAAAATATGATAAAGATGATTCTTAAATTTATCAAAAATAAAAGGAAAGAAAAAAATTAGCCCTGAAACACCAGATTTTTCAATATTTTCAGTTGAAGAGAACTAGTTTTAATACATGTTGTCTTAGATTTTTTAATTATAGGATGTGACTTGACAGTGCTGAACAAAAAACAATTGAAAAAACTGAAAAAAACAAAAAGTTGTTCTTTGAAAAAAATAAATAAAATTGACAGACCCTTAGCCATACTAATGAAGAGGCGAGAGTGAAAACTCAAATTACTAACATCTGTGATGAAAAAGGAAATATTACAACGGACACTACAGAAACACAGAAGATAATTAGAAATTATTTTGAAAATTTGTACTCCAATAAAATAGAAAATAGAGGCATATGATATGCCCAAACTAAACCAGGATGATATACACAATTTAAACAGATCAATTTCAAGCAAGAAAATAGAGGACGCCATAAGAAGCCTACCAATCAAGAAAGTCCAGGACCAGAGGGATACACAACTGAGTTCTACAAGACCTTTAAAGAAGAACTAACACCAATACTTCTCAAACTATTTCATGAAATAGAAAAAGAGGGAACACTTCCAAACACATTCTGTGAGGCCAACATCTCCCTGATCCAAAACCAGACAAAGACAAATCAAAGAAAGAAAATATTTTAAATGAATATAGATGAAAAAATTCTCAATAAAATTCTGGCAAATTGAATAAAAAACATATCAAAAAGATAGTGCATCATGATCAAGTAGGGTTTATCCCAGGAATGCAAGGTTGGTTCAACATATGGAAATCAATAAATGCAATTCATCACATCAGTAGACTCAAAGATAAAAATCATAAAAATCATCTCAATAGATGCTGAGAAATCATTTGATAAAATAGAGCATCCATTCATGTTCAAAATGCTAGAAAAACTAGTGATAACAGGAACATACCTAAACATTGTAAAGGCTATCTATGCTTAAGCCCCAGGCCAACATCATCCTAAATGGAGAAAAATTTAAAGCATTCCCTCTAAAAACTGGAACAAGACAGGGATGCCCTCTGTCACCACTTGTATTTAACACAGTTCTTGAAACTCTAGCCAGAATAATCAAACAGACAAAAAAAAATTAAAGGGATACGGGTAGGAAGAGAAGAACTCAAATTATCACTATTTGCAGACAATATGATTCCAAATAACCTAATCAATAAATGGGCCAAGGACCTGAACAGACACTTCTCAGAAAAGGATATATAATCAATCAACAAACATATGAAAAAATGTTCAACATCTCTAGCAATTAGAGAAACACAAATCAAAACTACTTCCTTCCCCTGGTGTTTAGAATATCAGAATGTCCACTCAGTGTCCACTCAATGTCCAGCCTCAGGTCACAGGCAGCCCCTTTTCTCTATCTACTTTCATTCCTTTGGTGGTCTCAACCCCTCCTATGATTCTGAATTACAGCTAAGTGCTGATGACTTCAAGTTTCCTCTTCAACCCTGACCCTTTGCTGACTTTCCAGACTCTGCCTATTTGGCATTTCTGCTCAGATGTCTACAGAGGCATCTTAAACTACATGTGGCCCCAACTGCTCCTACTGCTGTTCCAAACTGTTCCTGCAAACCCCTTTCCCTGCCCCATCTCAGCAACAGGCAACTCCACTCTTCAGCTGTTCCAGATGACACCTTTGAGTCCTCCTTGACACCCCTTTCTCTCATCCCATATATCCAGTTTCACAACATCACGCCATCATTATCATCCCACCCCTTTGTATGACCTCAGGCACCACTGTCTCTCATCCTGATCACAGCAACAGCCTGGAATCAGGTGTCACTCTGCTTCCACCCTTGCAAATGCTCCTATCCCACAGGATTCAAATCATAGCTTCAAAAAAAAGAGCAGGGGTCTGGAATTGCAGCTCAGCGAGGCACTGCGTTCAATTCCCAGCACCACATATAAATAAGCAAATAAAATAAAGGTCCAGCAACAACTAGAAATATATAAATATATATATAAATATATATATATATATATATATATATATATATATACACACATATATATATATATATATATAAAACAAAGAAAGATCAAGTCACTGTCTTCCTAAAACCAAATATTCTTCTCATCTCATTTGAAGTCCAAGCCATCACAACAACCACTGCTTATATGATGTGACCATCCATTTCCTCTCACCTTCTCCTCTTCTCATGTCCCTCACCACCCATCCCCCGCCTCATCATCTTCCAGCAGGCCAGGCAAGCTCCTGCCCTGAGGTCTCTGCTTTCTCTATTCCCTCTGCCTCCAACACTGTCCCCTAAATATCTTCAGGCTCTTTCCCTCATCTTCTTCAAGGCTTTATTCAGATATCACCTTTTCAGTAAAGCCTTCCCTGAACATCCGGTTTATCACCGAGTCCCCAACCCTTGACTGCCTCATATTTTTCTGAAGACATTTCTGCTCTCTAGTGTACTTACTATACATTTACCTATTGATTTGTTCTTAGTCTTAGTGTCTCCCTGCTAGAAGGTCAGCTCCACAAAGCAGGAAGCTTTGTTCACTTTGTCTGCTACCATATCACCAGTGCCTAGAATACTGTTGGGCACGTGGCAGGTATTCAACAAATACTTGGTCAAGCAAAGAATCATATTTATATGATTAATACAATACGGATTTTTATTAATTGATCCATATGCAGACCACAAAGTTGAAGGAATACAAACTGCTAAGTAATGTATGACTAAGGATGTCGATCATAATAAGACCAGTTCTATCCAAAAGAAACATAATTCAAGTCACAGTAATTTTTTTTTTTTTGTACTGGGATTGAACTCAGAGTCATATGACCACTGAGCCACATCCCCAGCCCTATTTTGTATTTTATTTAGAGACAGGGTCTCATGGAGTTGCTTAGCACCTCACTTTTGCTGAGGCTGGCTTTCAACTTGTGAAACTTGTGATCCTGCTGTCTTAGCCTCCCCAGCTGCTGGGATTATAGGTGTGTGTCACCAAGTCATAAGTAATTTTAATTTTATAAAGCAGAGACATGGAAAAAGTAAAAGAAAACAGATGAAATTAATTTTAGTGACGTTTTAACTCAAAATATTGTTTCAACATGTAATTAACTTAAAAAATATTAATAAAATATGATAGTCTTTTAATATTCTTTCAAATATGGTATATATTTTATGCACAGTATATCTCAATTAGTACTAACCATATTTCAAATACTTGATAAGTAAGTGTAGCCAGTGGTTACCATATTAGACAGCATAGATCTGAACCAAAACTAAATAAATCCATTGTGGTACAGATTATTTATAGATTTATCCACTATTTTTAAGATTCCAGGGCTGGGGCTGGGGCTCAGCAGTAGAGCACTTTCCTGGCATGTGTGAGGCACTGGGTTCAATTCTCAGCACTGCATATAAATAAATAAAATAAAGGTCTATCAACAACTAAAAAGAAAAAAAATTATTAAAAAATTGATTCCAAAACAAGGCTCTGATACAACCTCAGGGTATACTAGTTTTGTCAAAACAGTTTCAAAGGATATAGCAAAAGGGTAATAGCTTTTATTCTGAGAAACCACTTACATCAAGTTAACTGAGTGCCTTTACACCTCCCCTGGGTGTTTTGACTAGTAAGAATGAACAGCCTTCGAAAGATGATATGTCATGAGCTTTGTAATGTTTTGAACAACCAATAATAAAAAAAAATAGAATGAACAGCCTTCTTCTTTAGTCTTCCATTAAGAAGCAAAGTTAAATCTAGAGAGTCTATAATCTTACCCACATTAACACACACAAAAAAAAACAATCACTATCTTCAAATAGAAAGAACTATTAAAATGCAATTTCCACTAAACTAGGTTAACTAAAACTCATCCTGCATTAAAAGACAATCTTTATAGAAATACAGTTGCGGTTAAAAAAAATTAAGTTGCCTTACTGATATATTTGGACCTCTAGACTCTTTTAAAGTAAGTGAAATAAAGCACTAAGGAGATTGCTTTGAAGTGTTTAATATATGTATTTGAGTCTTTGCTATGTTTCTTAAAAGCTGAACTATTATGTGTAGAAAATATTTTCATAACTTTTTTATCAGAGGATTAATTTCTCCCAGGGCCCCATTATTTATAAATACTCAATAAGAATTATCAGTGTAACTGCCACCAGTTTTCAACAAGTAAATTTAAAGAACCCAATTAAGTGCATTAGATTTTAAAACTTTAAAGTTCTAACATGTTACTTTTTTTAAAAGCAGTAAAACAAACCAGGCAGCATCTACTCACTGGGCTGTGAACAGGATGTTATCAATCATCTCCTGCAAACTGGCAGCTCTGAGCTGGGCTCCATGAGGCAGAGAAACTCCAGATGGCGAACACCCCAATCCTCCTAACCCTGAAAAGCATGAATAAAATGCATGTATGAGAAAGAAAACTTGCTAGACAGACCTCTAGCAAGTGACTACCTGGATAGGAAGTAATCTCTGCTTCCTTTTTTTTCTTTCTTTTTTTAAAATGAGGACTCAGAGTAAGTTAATTCATGGCCTTGGAGTGTTGGGGAGACCCGGTACTGCAACACTTGGTATCACAACTGTTTTTCTGTTTTAAGAAATCTCAGGGAGATACCTAAGTTGCCACAATAAAATATGCATCCTACACTGTGCCCTGTTGGCTTTCCTATCAGTCTGATAACCAAGTAACTAATGTCCCAAACTAAGACACTTTTGAAAGTGGAAAGGGGAAAAAATTTACTTATTGACCAAGTAAACTGATTTGATGATGTTGATTTTATTCTAAAAAATAAAGCAAATGTGTGATTACTATATTAAAGCAAATTTTAAAGGTTTCTTTTTATTATACGAGCACTAAAAACATCATAAGCAGATTAATCTTGGTATATAGCCATGCACTATAATCAGTTTTCTTAACAGAGAATCTGTCTCTCATGTCATATCACCAATATTTTTCTTAGAAAAATAATTAGTACATTCTCATTGTTTAATTTATCACAAAGTTGCCACAATATTTTCAAAGTTTCACTTTAGTTGAATGCAACTTTATGTCTCTACTGGCATTATCTTTAACAAGAAGATGCTCTTGACAGGTACTGAGGAATCACTGTAAGCTCAAAGCAAACTGCTAAACAGGATAATCTCAATTCTACATTTGTACAAAAATGGAATATTTCAGCTTAGATTATTTTCAGATACTGTCTTTTGCATAAATGGGTAGGTTTTTCTTCACTTTTGCCCCTCCAATCCATTCAATAGAACATACTTCATCACAGGTAGTTTTGTCCCCTGCAATGCAAATCTCCCCCTATCAATTCTTACCTTAAAAGTTTTCAAAGGCTTACTTGCTCTGAGGCTATAATCTACAATCCCTAACAGGGCCTTCCGACCTGGTCCTGGTCCTGGTCCCTTCCTACCTCCCAGAACACAGTGGTCTGCTGTCAAATCCCTCAAAGTACCAATTTCTCCCCTGCCCCAGGGCTTTTGCAGGACCTTCTCAGTCAGGACTATCTTTTTATCCTAGATGCCTTCCTATACCCCCAATTTAAATTATACCATGCTACTTTCCTCTCTCAAAGTATTCTATATTTTTTCTACAAAACTTTCATCAAAACCTACAGAAAACCTATAAAAACTCCATGAGGGCTGAGGCTATAGCTCAGTGGCAGAGCTGCTTGGCCTAGCATGTGTGAGGCACTGGGTTTGATCCTTGGCACCACATATAAATGAACAAATAAAATAAAGGCATTCTGTCCATCTACAACTACAAAAAAAAAAATGCTTAAAAAACTCCACGGGCTGGGGTTGTACCTCAGTGGTAGAGCACTCTCCTAGCATATGTGAGGCACTGGGTTTGATCCTTAGCGCCACATAAAAAAAAATAAATAAAATAAAATAAAGATATTGTGTCCATCCATAATTAAAAAACATTAAAAAGAAAAACTTCATGAGGATGTAGAGATCACACCTTTAACCATCTCTTTTTTTAATGACCAGAGATAAAATTAATTGTGCACTTGCTGTGTGCCAGTATCTCAGCTAAAAAATTTATTGTTATGCTGTGACATTAATCCCAAAAGTTACCCAATGAAGCAAATACTGTATTAATTCCAAATTTACCAGAGGCATTTAGAGGAATTACTTGCCTAAGGCCACAAAGCAAGTAAGTAAATAGAAACTTAAACTCAAGTGTTTTAGTCAGCTTTTTGCTGCTATAACTAAAAGTACCCAATCAGAACAATTGTAGAGGAGGAAAAGCTTATTTGAGGGCTCATGGTTTCTGAGGTCTTAATTCATAGAAGGCTGGCTCCATTCCTTGGGGCTCAAGGTGAGGTAGAACATCATGGTGGAACAACATGGCAGAGGGAAGCAGCTCATATGATCATCAAGAAGCAGAGAGAGAGAGAGAGAGAGAGAGAGAGAGAAGAGAAGAGAAGAGAAGAGAAGAGAGAGATCTCCACTTGCCAGATAAAATATATACCCCCAAAATCACACCCCCAATGCCCCACCTCCTCCAGCCACAACTTACCTGCCCTCAGTTACCACTCAGTTAATCCCTATCAGGGGATTCATTCAATGATTGGGTTAAGACTCACAACCCAATCACTTCTCCTCTGAACCTTCTTGCATTGTCTCATACATGAGCTTTTGGGGGATGCCTCACATCCAAACCATAATATTCCACCCCTGGCCTCCAAAAGCTCACTTTCCCATTTTATAGGAAGCTCAAGAGTTGAGTACCTCTTCCCATTTTCACATGAGCTCATTTCAGTCAGGCCTCTGTCCCCACTGCCCGCCTGCAGGTACTCTTGTTAAAACGGCCCATGACTTTCACCTTGAAATACCCAACAGCCAGACAGGAAGACAAGCACTGTAAATGAATTAATTTCATCAATTTAAACTGTTCGTCACAACCATTATGAGGCAGATACCACTGTTACCCAGAAGAAATGTCCAATGAGTTCGTTCGCAGCCACTTGGGCAAAAAGCAGCTCAGATCATTTCACTAAACCTAATGGTCAATTTCCAGTTCTTACTAGACCTTTCAGTGGTACCGACAGCTGACCACTCTCCTCTCTGAACTCTTTCTCTGCCTGGTTTCCAGGCCACCTTGTTCTCCTGATTCCCTTCTACTTCACCGTCTGTTCCCTAGCCAGAATTCTCATTTTCCCAACTTTTGCATGCTATGACCCAGAGCTCCCAGTTCTCACATTTCCCCTTCCTGGTCACTTCAACAAGTCTTATCACTTTAAGTACCATCCACGAGAGCCTAGACCTTCTTCCCAAATTCAAGATGCACGCATTCAGCCACCTACTTGGCATCTCCCTAGGTGTCTAATAGACATTCCACACTAGTCATCACACAGTGCCAGACTGCAGATGAACCCCTTGGGCTGACACACTATGACAGGCTTCCCCATCTCAGTAAATGACAGTTCAATCCTCAAGTCATCCTGAACTTTTCTTTGGCTCCCTCTCTTAAAATACACCTAAATCCCAGCTCTTCCTCCCCACTTCCACCCACTCTGCCATTCGCACTTCCCTCATATCTCCATCTGGAATACTGAAAGAGCCTTCCAGCTGGTTCTTCCCTTACCTTACTGTACACTGTTTTCAAAGTGAAAAGCCAGTCTGGTCTTGGAGAGACAAAGTCAGATAATGCCACTCCTTTGCTTGAAACTCTCCAATTGCACTCCTTCTCATTTACAGTAACAGTCGTGCCAACAGCACATGAGGTACATGACTGGCCCCATGCTGCCTTCTCCCTTGCTCATCCCACTCCTGTCCCACCACCTTCTAGCAGCTCCTGGAGGATATGGACACACTTGTGCTCATGCTGCTCTCTCTAGAACATGCTTCTCCACAGACACCTGCATGGCCCACTCTCACCCACTTCAGGTGCCAAGCTCCAGTGCCCACCTCCCTGGGAAGCCTTTTCTGGCCACGCTCTTACATGCTTCTCTTTACCAGCATCATGCTTTACATTCCCTAGATTCACTCACTCTTTCGTTCCCTCCACCAGGTCTCTCTCTTACCCACCTCACTTTTCTCTTCTCTATGGAGAATTTAAGCTCCTCAAGGGGAAAATTTTTTTTGCATCATGCAATCCTGTATCCCCCTGGTGACAAGAACATGCCTAGCACATAACAGGTCCCTGATTCATATTCAATAACAAAGGGCTGGAAATGATATGTTAATCCTACCACGGGTGGGCAGTTCAACTCTTGTCTCCAGACCTACTGTTCGAGCAAGTTCCTGGAGAGCACAGACCACGTCAGTTACAAATTTTGTGCAATAATTGCACACAGTCTTGTCACTGTTGATTATATCTGCTTCTCGAATTTTAGTTTCCCCTATATTACAAGAATGCTACTAACTTGAGGAATTAAGTAGAAAACTTTAAAATATGACCTTCAGGTCTCAATGATCAACACTTAACATTCTCAACTTACCCCACAATTGCCTAACTGCTTCCTTCTTGGAGGGAGGTGTATGTCTACTTAGTAATATTTTACCTGTGGTTCTGACAGAGGATCAATATCCAAAATATAAAGAGAAGTCAAAAAAGCTTAACACCAAAAAAACCACAACCCTATTAATAAATGGAAAAGTGAGCTGAACAATACTTCTTGAAAGAAGAAATACGGGGCTGGGGATGTGGCTCAAGCGGTAGCACGCTCCTCTGGCATGCGTGCGGCCCGGGTTCGATCCTCAGCACCACATACAAACAAAGATGTTGTGTCAGCCAAAAGCTAAAAAATAAATATAAAAAAAATTAAAAAAAAAAAAAAAGAAGAAGAAATACGAATGGCCAAGAAATCTATAAAAAAAAAAGTTCAACATCTTTAGCAATCAGGGAAACATATATCAAAACTACACTGAAAGTTCATCTCACTTCATTCAGAATACCAGCCATCAAGAATACAAACAATCAGGGCTGGGGATGTGGCTCAAGCAGTAGCGCACTCGCCTGGCATGTGTGCGGCCTGGGTTCGATCCTCAGCACCACATACAAATAAAGATGTGTGTCTGCCAAAAACTAAAAAATAAATAAATATTTTTTAAAAATTCTCTCTCTTTAAAAAAAAAGAATACAAACAATCATAAATGCTAGAAACACTGGAGAAAAAGGAACACTTCTACACTGTTGATTTCCAATATGGAAATCAGTCTGGAGGTTCCTCAAAAGACTAGGAATGGAACCACCCTATGACCCAGATATACCACTACTTGGTATTTATCCTAAAGAATTAAAGCCAGCTTAATATAGTGCTACATGCATACCTATATTTTATGGCAGCACAATTCACAATAAACAAACTTTTGAACCTCCTAGATGTGTGTCAGTGAATGGATAACGAAAATGTGGTATTATCCACACGGTGGAGTTTTATTCAGCCACAAGAATTAAATTATGTAATTTACAGGAAAATAGATGGAACTTGACATTATGTTAAGTGAAATAAGCCAAACTCAGAAAGTCAGGGGTCATATGTTTTCTCTCATATGTGAAAGCTAAAGAGGAAAAATGAAAAGAAGCGTGGGGGGGGGGCGGGGGTGTCTCATGAAAATCAAAGGGAAATCAGGAGAGTATAGGGAAAGGACCAGAGGGAGGGAGGAGGGGAAAATACTAGCTAGAAATGATATTGACCAAATTATATTGTTAATATTGTATACATGTATGAATATGTAACGATGAGTCCCACTGTTATGTATAATCATAATGCACCACCAACAAAAAAATACCTAAAAAATATGCTGCCTGTAAGTATGGTCTTAGAGCTACACCAGAGCTCACACTGCTCTTATTATTTGCTACACTGTCTGTACAGAGACTTTGTAGCTATGCAGATACTTAAACAAGGCTGTAGGAAGAAAAGTGACCGAGAGTCTAGCTGTGGCTATATTCTTTCTGCAAGGCTCTTCTATGGCCCTTGGAGTGCAGCTCTAATTGTCTGAACTCTCCTGGAGGTACAACTGCTCCACAGCCTAGTGTTTTCAACTTCCTCTTCACAACCAAGACCATCTGCCAAGAGCTACATGACACTCACAGAGAGACAGTCTGCATTCTACCTTTAACCCCCAGACTCTAAGCCTCCACTTATTCTTAATCTATAGTGTCCAATGAAAACATTTTATCAATCTTTTTATCAATCTCTGTGTGCTCAACTAAATTTCACAGGTAAAACCGGAGCAAGTTGGATTTTGGCCCAAACATTTTACTCTTGAACACTATTGAACCTTGATTCATTTCACAAAGGATTGAAAATCATTTGCATTCTTTTCTGAATTATCATCAACCCATAGTTTAATGAATAAGAGTAGATAAAAATTAACACTAAGGAAATTAAGATAGGAAATATTTATGATCCCAGAACACATAAAAATATTATCTATAGGACCTAGTATAAAAATTCTAGAAGAACAATATGTTATCAATAACATAAGAAATGATGAAGAACTAAACTTTTAAAATCCCAGATACTTAATCCACATTATCATATTTAATCTTCATAAGAAACCCTTTATGATAATAGGTATATATCATCACACTTCAAAATTACCCAAGTCAGCTCCCTAAACCCCCGGAGCACATCTTATATTGCTGGATAGCTGTGATTTGGCCTAAAAATCAGAAATTATTGGTCAGTTTTTACCATTATGAGCAGATGATAATTAATACCTTACTAGAACTGCTGTATCTGGTATACATGTAAAGATCAATCTTAAACCTCCAGGGCAAGTGAAGTTGTAATTTTCTTGTTAACTCACCCTAGTAGGCCAAAGGAATACAGCATTCTTAGCAGAAACTGCACTACTATGACCATATTGGAGTTTTTCAGTTTAGATTTTCTTGGGAAAGACAGATAGTTGGCTATATTTGTCCCTCAATATCTCAGGCACAAGCTGTTTTTTCCATGTCACATTTGTTAGAAAGACAAGTTACTCCCATTATAAAAATCTGTATTAATGAACACAAGCCCTGAAAAAAATAAAGCTTCTATTGTTGCCCTTCACTCTGAACGTGAAGTAGACTTCTGTGTGGGCAAAAATATTAGCCCAGTTCTCAAAAGTTCCATGAAGAATGTTGTTTGCTTCCTTCCAAGTTTAAAAGCTTCATATTTATCATCAAAATGAAATATCTCTACTGTAGTCATTTGTTAGAGGACCTGAAGGGGAACAGAATAAAACTGGCCCCCCTTCAAAAACCATATTGAAAACATCTAATATTTTGCAGAAAATAAAACCTAACAGTCCAAGTAACAAGGGCAACTTTTTCTAAACTCCTTTCTAAACTTTTTCTAAGCACCAAACAGCACAGCTGTGGACTCACAGCCCCCTGAACTCCTTTCCACTCGCCTGCTGCGTGCCTGGAACGTGCACCTCCTGACTGTGCCTTCAGAGAACCTAATCCACGTGAGCTGCACTCCTAGAGCCTTTACGCAAGTGTGGTTGAAGATATTTTTCACTAGGTTTGTTAAACAAAAAGATCCACGTGATAAATTTCTGCTCAAGTTTAGTTCCAGGAAATGTTTGGTTTCTGCAGATGTTTACATGCTTCTGGTTGTCAGAACAGGAAAACTATAGAATTCTGTGTTTCTTTCTTTCCTTTGCTTCAGCAACAAAAAAGTATAGAATCCGATATACTGTCCAAATCTTTTCAACATCCACATAGAACACTTAGTCCTTTGACTTTTTTGGTCAAGGGTGATTGTATTTTTTTTAATAATGTTATTCACCTTCTTGCTTGAAATGCGCAAATTACTTTGTTTTCACAAGCATGAAAAACTGCAAAATTTAAAATATAAAAAAAATATATACAATGTTGACCCATTTAGAAGTTCCAAAATAAATGGAAGAAAGAAAAAAGCACTGTGGTGTTTCCTCACAAAGAAAATATATATACACACACACACACACACACACACACACTCAGAATCACATTCTTTGTTACCCAAAAGAACTCTTCTTCCATAAAGAGACAAAACAGCACTCTACTATCTTTATTCAAACCCTATTTGTTAGTTGGGATAAAATACTCAAACATGCTCATTGGTTGACTTTCCCCAGCAACACTGAAAATCCTGAAAGGTTTTACAAACTGCATCAGTAAGAGGTTCTTCAAACACTATTCTGAAAATTTAAAACATTTTAGAAAAACCTAAACTGGCTTTATTACCGGTGTGCATTATTAGACATTCTACAGCAACCCAGTATGGATTACCTGGGTGGCTGCTGTCAGGAGCAGCAGCAGCCAAGGAATGACTAGTCCTTCACACTATGATATTCTTAGGGACTAAAGAGATGAGTGTCAATCAAAATCTTGAAGGTATTTATTCATTATACTATACGTACACCCCAACTCCTCAAGAATTAGAATAAAATCACAACAAAACTTCAGATAAGAAAATAAACATTGTAGGAAGTTAAAATCAGAGCCTTAAAAATCTAAACAAAAAAATTAAAGTATATAAATTTATAGTACAGAGGGCTACTTACACTGAGTCGTAAATTTGACACTACATTCTCTGGTAGACAAAGCAAAAAGGGGAAACCAACTCTGTACATGATGGGGAGATAAGCATAGGGGAGAAATATAACTTGTCCTGGTACTCAAATATGAGAAGTATTTTTCTAACAGATCACTCTATAAGCAACAATCTGGGGTCTTCAATATTGTCCCTGAAAGATATACTGACTGTCCATACAGAAGTTTCTTACAGTAAAGAGCATATACCATAAAAATAGAAAACCCTAATAACTTAGATAAATAAAACGTCTAGAGTCCGTCCACTGGAACTTTCTATATTGGTGAAAAAGTTGTATCAACATCATCAAATATAATAACCAGGAACCATACAGGGATAATGTGACTAAGAAACTAAATTTATTTATTTATACTGGAGACAGAATGCAGGTCCTCACACACTACCACACTAAGCTATATTTCCAGCCCACGATTTTTCATTTTATTTAATTTTCATAGTCATATTAGAATAGTAAATATCTACCCATTAGACAGTAGAGCCTAAAATTTTAAGTTCAATAGCAAAAACTATTTTGATGCTGGAAAATGTATAATAGAATATGACAATTTTTTTAAAAATATAGCATGTTTATGTTCAAACTTTTAATATTCACAGTTGATATTATTTATGTACGGCTGATGAAAATGAATATTCTTCTAATGGGCAAAATTAGAGATTGAGTTTTAACCTCAGAGCAGCCCACACAAACATTTTCTTCTGTATTTTGTTTGCAGGCACTGTTGGTCATGTGGGACTTCAAACTGTAGATACATGTGGGACTTCAAACTGTAGATACATTCTGAGATACCCAATTACCAAAGGCCACACTTACCTATGCCACCTATTCAGAAAGCACAGAAGAAAACAGAGTGAAAGCAGGTCAGTTTCTGGTATTTTTCTCCTCATTGGAGGAGACCTTACCAAATCAACAGGCCATCCAGGAACTATTTCTCTGGCATCCAGACGGCCACTCAGGTACACAGCTGTGCCAGCTTAAAAGCCTCACATTCCAAAGAGAAACCAACACCATCTAATGGTCTCAGCAGAGCTTCCAGAGTTCCTACAAAAGACATACCACCCACTTCTAAAAAGGGAGTACACCCAGGGAGGCTCAGCTTCTAACTCAGGTACAGTTCTTCCCACTTCAAGATACATTTACCCAATAAAGGTCACAGTTTACCACAACAATGTTGACTAGCAACATGGCTGACTTTCCCTTTTTATCCAGCCAGAGGGAATGAGTAGTAAGTTCACCCAAGTTGTCCTTACAGAATGATAAATGGTTTTTCTCTTCTTTGGCCACCTTCGTATCAAAAGAAAAACCCAAAATATCAGAAATAAGAAATAACTTGGTTAGCTTCATAAAAAAAACTAACAAAATCACATTTAATTGTTAAATAAAGGAGTATTTCTTTTAAAAGCTAGGAAATTCAATGAAGATGACCACAATTATCACTTAATTCAATAATGAAATAAAAGTTTCAGTCAATATAATAAGAAGAACTGAAATATAAAAATGCAAATAAAACTGTCTTTACCTTTAAGTGTTAACTGTTTATTATAGAATTATGTAGGAAAACTATTAGAATAAAAAATAAGTTCATCAATGTTACTGAATATAAGCTCAATATATGAAAATTAGTAATCGTCAAGCCAAAAGTCAGTTTGTTATTTTAATAGAAAAACTACCACTTCAAAGTGTCAAATGAAACTATAAGCCTAATTTCAAGTCAAGAAATACACTAAGTTTATGGATGAAAGACAGTAAATATCCCTAACTTGTACTGTAATTCAGTATGATACTAATCAAAAATCTCTACAGGGATTTTCATGGATCATAGTCAATTGATCCTAAAACTCATAAGAAGGGCCAAGGATATCCTTAAAAAATTTGAAAAGTCAGGCAATTTGCCCTTCAGGTATCTGAGATACATATTAAACCATGGCAAATAAAATAGAAAAGAAAATGGAAAACAATACAGCACCCAGAAGAAGACCCATAAGTGATCAGAAATCTGATATGTGACAGCAGAAGAAATGCCTATCAGTGGGGAAGGAGTGACCTGGGATTCCTGAGACACAGGCCATCCATAAGGAAAGAAAACTGCATCCTTGTTTCATACCACAGAGAAATAATTTCCAGGCTCATTAGAGACTTAAATATGGAAACAAACTTTGAAAATTTTCACAGAAAAGTTTCCTTGGGATAATGAATGATTTTTTTATATAAAATGCCAAAAGTAGAAATAATAAAGTAAAATGCCAATAAATGTTTTAGATTACAATTAATCAACAGAGTGAAAAAGCAACTAAGGAATAGGAGAAAAACCATATAACAGATAAAGGGTTAAATCATCATCGTCATCTATCCCAGCTCCAGAAACTGTCTACTATCAATAACATCAGTAAACATAGTTTAAAATTATCAGTCACCAGGTATTATGTTGGTTCCTAAAGACAGAATGGTGAACAAGAGGAAGTCCCTGTTCCCATAGAGCTCATAGTCAACTGTGGTTCTGACAAATAAATAAACTTTTACAACAGCGTGGTAAGAGGGCTGGGCCATCAGGGAAATCTAAACAGGCCTGAAGGATAAGAGTTAGCCAGATGCCTCTGTCTGCAAATAAGACAAAATCTCCAGTCAAGCAAGATGTACTATCTTCACATAACAAGAAACCCCAAGGAAGAGTGGCTCAACACTGCCAGCATAGGCACAAGTCCCAGCTGTCCTTCTGTTCTTCCACCCTTAGTGTGGGAACTGGCATCTGCCTAGCTCCCTTCACGGCTGCAAGATGGCTGGTGCTCAGCCCACAGTGGGAAGAACTTCCCACGGAACTATCTTGTCAGAAAGAAAAACCTTTTCCAAAGCTCCCACAGACTTTTCCATGTGCCTCATGGGACAGAACTGGGTCACGTGCTCATGCTCAAAGCAATCAACCAAGGATGAAATCTTCCTGATAGCTGAAGACTGGGGCCTGAGCCCACCTTCTCCAAAGCATGCAAGTATGCAGAGCATGTGGACATGCAGAGTAGAGTAGATTTTTGAACAAACTGTTAAAAGAGGGCAGTGGAGAGCTGCAGAGAGAAAAAAAAAAAAAAAAGCCAGGAAAGCGGTATTTCCCTTGCTTATGATACTGCATTTGATTCTAACAAGATACATAAAAAATAAGAGATCACTGACCTTAAGCAACAGCATACACATATTCAGAAGTGTAATAGAAAAAAATTACAAATAACTGAAGTTAATATACTGGGAACTAAATAACACAGGACTAGGAAATCACAGAGCAACAGAGGTGGGTAACCCACAGGCAGTTCTGAAAAGAGAATTATGATGTGACAGAGAAGTTAATTTGTATTTAAAAGCACAAAAGTAAAAACTCAGGTCAGTTTACCTGTAAGAGACTCTGTGGCGAATGCTGAGGAGATGCATGTGCACAAACAGAGACCATCCTGACACCCACCATCCAGCAAGGTGCTCACAGCTCACAGATAAGGAGTTAAATCATCATCGGCATCTATCCCATGCCAAGTAGCCGACTGTGTGCAGGAGCAATGCAGGCTGCCATCTGAATACTATTTGACTTAAAATATACTATAATTTCTTAGCAGAAGACACCTAAAACCCAAACTGTTCTGATGAAAACTCCTAATTTTAATTGAAAATAGAATGGACTGGAGCAACATGAGACAGAGTGTAGTTGATCATAAGGCTATGGAAGCATCCAGGCATGCTCACTGAAAACCAAAAGGAAGTACAATTCTAAAAGGCAATGAATGGTTTGCTGCCTAAGTATTTTGCCTATTGTTACTTATGAAGAATGTCACATGCATCTGAAGAAGTACTCTGGTGTATTTTAAACTCATTTGTCACTGCATTAAGATAAACAAGGGGGTTGAGGTTGTGGCTCAGTGGTGGAGTGCTCGCCTGGCATGTGTGAGGCCCTGGGTTCAATCCTCAGCACCACATATAAATGGGTAAATAAAACAAAGGTTATTTTTTTTAAAAAAATTAAAATTAAAAAAAGAGAAAAACAGTACATCTTTAACTTATTAATCTCAAGAAAACTTGCACAAAACTTCAACTGCAATATCTTTCCTGGGTTTCTTTTCCAAGTCCCACGGAAAAGATGCAGGACAAAAACTCAAGTCCACCAGAATTGTGGTCTCTGTGGCCTCCTAGAGCTGGCCATCCAGAATGACAGTTTTTGTGTATTTAACACCTGAGACAGTTTAGGAGTGAATTCTTCTATTGACTAAGAGTGTAGACTTCCTCAGTTCTCTACTTTCCTTACACATGTGATAATGACACCCCCCAAAGCAACATCTCAGACACTACTCACAATGATACCAAGTCTGAGTGAGGCAAACAGAGTATCTACAAAGCTAAGCTATTAACATTCCCATCTCCAACATTATCACTTCCTGTAACAATCCATGCAAAGCTAGTTTCAATGACTCTTTTCTGCTTTATTTTAGTTTGTTTCAAACAAGATTTTCATTGATGTCTGATAGTATCCTGTGCGCCACCTAGTCTTCATGGCACGCCTCACAACTTTGCTTACCCCATTGTTTTATTAAACAAAAAAACTGATTTTACTCCTAGGTACAAATGATGTTTAGCACATCAACAGTGTGACTAGCCACTATACAAAGTAGGTAGCTAGTGCTGATACCTTGCAGAAGACTCCTACTTGACTGAACTCTTGTTGACAAGCAGGCTTAGTCACACAGAAATGGGGCAACAGAGATGCTCCCATCAACCCAAACAGAGACTAGGCTGAGTGCTGGTTGGCAATGTCATCCACTAAGGACGGAGTCAGCACAAAGTATCCCAGAGTCCATTTCATGGAATCATAACATTTTAGATACAAATGGCTAAGTCTGGAAAGAGTTTAGGAATGAATAAGTGGTAAGTACCTGAAATCTAGGCAAGCAATAAAAAAGACATTAATACCAGGGAAAACAAAAAGTTGTGCTGAAAAGAAAAAGTATCTATAGATTACATGACTCAGCTGTGAAAATGTCTAAAAATAATAATGTAAATGCTGAATACCATTCAAAATTTAATTACAACAGTGACGAGAGAGAAGGGCTAGCTAGGCACATAGGGCAGTTTGCTTAAGACGGATTCATGAGAGGTCAAAGCTTACGGATATTTAATGGGTCAGTACCACCTGGCAGACAGTAATTACCTGTCAGATCATAAGAAAAATAAGGCCCAAAAGATAAGCTCATGCCTACCTGATAGTAAAACCCATGTGCATTCATGTACACATTTCAAAAATAACCCCATTGTTTCATTAAGCAAAAAAAAAAAAACAACTGATTTTACTCCTAGGTACAAATGATGTTGAGCACACGAACAGTGTTGACTCATTACGCGTGTGTGTGTGTGTCTGTGTGTGTAATAAAATCTGAGGATGAAGAAGTCCTAATTCTTTCTTCTAAGTTACTTTTCTAATTATTTACAAATATTTGCTTTATTTAGAAATAGTTCTTTAAAATATGTCTAATGAATTAGACATGATTAAAAGTGAAGTTCCTGATTTATCAAGAATGCAATGCTATAGTGAACTATCTTCAATAACCAGCAACTAAGTAATTTGGCACTAGATGGCACTGTACTGGATAATTTTTTCCAAAAAACAAAAATTTTAACACAATGACATTCAAACTGATTTGTCAACTTAAAAGAATTATTTCAAGAGAAGGGGGTAAGATTAAATTATTCCTGTTTTTTAAGTTTATTCATGGCTTTAAAAATAGATATGACTTAGTGAAAAAGAAAACCAATTAATCAAGTTAAATATTTTTAAATGAATTTATTATCTTATGTAATGTTCCTGATATTTTCTAAGCAGATTTGTATGTCTCTTGTTTCCATTTCAACAAATGAGCACATAAATGTATTTAGGTCCAAGTGTGGCATCTAAATATCAGTTTGATTGGGGGTAACTACACTTCGCAGAATCCCTTTCATCTGTGGCACTGGTTAGAGTTGACCACAAGAGAAATTTCCTTGAGAGTGTAAGGAGGAACTGCAGCAGCAGACACTTCTCTCGAAGGTCATCACTCTCTTTGTGGCTAGATATGGACAATGGCAGGTTCCAGCTTGTCCTCATATTCCTCAGCTCCATGTTCTTTCTGAACCTCCTGATGAGCCAGGTCTAGGACCCCTCACTTCTTGGTAGGAAGCACCAATGTGACTCTCAAGAATTATCTCCTAATGAACCAAGACACATTTAGCAATCTATGATATTTCACTAAATAACTGAAGTCGTCCTTGTCTAGCAGCTTCAATACATTGATGCTATTCTGTTAGTTATACGGGATTATATAAACTTTTTCATTTCACACATTACGTAACTTTTTTTTTTCAAGAATAAAGTACATCACAAGGCAGCTGGTGATCTATTTAAATATTTAGAGATATTTAAGTAAGTTGAGGCCACAATGACTGAGCAAAATAGTGAGCTAAGGAAACGCAACTCTACCACTTCTTTATTATCAAATTTATCATGTAGTAGTTTTATTCATTTTGCCTGAAAATTTTCAAATGTTTACAACCACTTAGTTGCCAAACTCCTGAACCTGAGAGCCAACTACCAAGATGGCTCCTTAGTCATCATGATACTCCAGACTTAGGATGGGAACCTGGGGTAGGACAGGTGCATGTAACAGGCTCAAAAATTGTGTTTTATTATAAGAACTGATGAGCTGGGCACAGTGGTGCATGCCTGTAATCCCACAGCTCAGTAGTCTTAGGCAGAAGGATCACAAGTTCAAAGCCAACCTCAGCAGCAGCTAGGCACTAAGCAACTCAGTGAGACCCAATCTTTAAATAAAATACAAAATAGGGCTGGGGATGTGGCTTAGTGGCAAGTGCCCGAGTTCAATACCCGGTATGTTTTCCTCTTATCAGTATGAGTCTGATTTAACTCCCTAACATCTGAGTTACCACAAAGTTATACAAATTAAATCAAAGAAAACAAGAAATGTAATTTCTAGTCCATTTTGCAGGTAACAAGATAAACTTCTGTGTCCTGTTGTTTTAGACATTTGCCTCTGGCAATGTAGTCTAGCGTCATATAATTTGAGTGACTGCTTCCAGAGATGACTCCCCAAACCTTGTCCCCTGAGTCCATAGGGCAGCATTCTGTTTATCTACGTATGTGGTCACTGTTTACAGAGGAGTCGGGTACTGGAGTGTACCTTTAGGCCTCCAGCACCCCTCTGACATTAATAAAACTGTATCAATTCTGATACTTAGATGAGCTAGAGGTGAAACTTTGCCAGGTTGAAAGAAAATGAAAACCTTTTTTGAGGTTATACATCTAGCACACATCAACTCCAAGAACTGAATCTGGGTCGGGTCTGACTGTAGAACCTGATTCTCAGCTATCAAATGATAGTCCATTTTCTCCTATTAGATCAGACAATTTAAAAATAAGGTCTGTAACCATTTCCTCTTTGTTCCTCCCCAAGCATGTAATATGCTTGCATTTAGTACATGTCAGCAATTATGTTGACAAAGCATATTCTGTGTTAGAAAGTTAAATGAAGAGAAATCTCCTTTTAAAAAATAATTCCTTGATGGGTACATTGGTACACATGGATAATCCCAGCTACTTAGGAGACTGAGGCAGGAGTATCCCAAGTTTGAGGCCAGTATGGACAGCTTAGCAAGACCCTATCTCCAAATACAATAAGGTTGGGGATGAAGCTCAGTGGGTCCACAGGGCAACATTCAGTGGTAGAGCACCTCTGAGTTCAATCCCCAGTATAATAATATTCACTATTATTATTTGAATTGGAGCAGGAATAATAATAATCATTATTATTATTATTATTATTATTATTATTATTATTCCTGCTCCAATTTAAACTAGAAAAGACTATGTTTCATAAAACTCAATAATGGTATAGACTATTAAGATGAAAACCAGTAACATAAACAGAGTCATGCAATCCCTATATCTCAAATTTCTCCCAGCTTTTAAGATTCAACTCCACTATAGAACAAGCACTAACAGTATCAACCTGCACATGCTATACTCTGTGAACTATATCAACTCCAGGACCCACTGAAGTCAAGTGGGCCAACCCCAGCTGTGCACTAGGGACAGAAGGCTGTGTAAAAACAGACCACCTTTCTGCCCAGTCCCCTAGAGATGATTTCACACTTGGGTTTTGTCACCCAGTCTTAATTAAATTCACAGGAATGTTCTCCAAAGAAGACATCACATTCTGCTTTCTCTAGTCTGCTACTAAGAATCCCTTGCAGTAAAAAAACAGGCTGAGAATTTAGTCAGGGTTGACCACAACACAAATCCTGTCCATTTGAACTATCACTATCTTTATCACTCAATGATCACTGTAGGTTTGAATTATTAAAAGGACTCTCTCGAGCCTCCTTGACCTCCCCGCTTCTGGCCACCAACTCCTACAAGCCCACCTGCTGGTGAAGCCATTCCACCTCTAAAGCTACACTCTCTCTCTCTGAGGCAGAGAGAAATCCTATTCCCTGGGGACTCCAGATCTTTCAGGTCAAAAGCTTTCTCCTCAGCTGCTGGACCCATCCCTAAGCAACTCGGGCTTCTCCCTTCCAGAATCTTCCCTGAGCATGATCTCAGTCTCACCCAGTTCTGTTTAGCATGGATTCTCATTCCTGCTGAAAGTCAATTTTTTCTACCACTTTGCCCAGAATCACCCACTCACCTGACTCATCAACAATCACATGCACTGCATACTTTAAAAATATCCTTTGCTATATCTTGAGCATTTTTATTCCTTTATATTTGAATAAAACAACAGCGCATGAACATTTGAGTACAGTTTAAGTCCCTTGGCATGAGGCAGGCAAATGCTCTCTTTTATCTGACTTTCAAGATGAGAATTTTTTTTTAACCAGACATTAATTAGTTGTTTTTAAATTAACGCAGAATGAACAAGAGAATAGCCTCAAGGCAGAGGAGGTCTGTACCAGCTACCCACCTGGAAACTGAAACCTGAGTATGAACCACAGTGGGGGTTGTAAAATTTTTAATCCTATTAACCTTCAAGGAAAAATGAAAAAGAAAGTGGAGAGAAAGCACTATCTATCCTCCCTGTTTGGTATTATTGCCTGAAGGGAGATTTCAGGATGGTTTACAATCCCTCTGATTTATTGGTCTTTGTTTTTATCACTACAGTAGAATGTGATCTGATCCACTCTGATGATCCCAGAGAATCACTTGTCCTTTTCCAAAGCATCCCCTGCAAGACTAAACCTGGCTTCTGGTTCTCTTCTTTCTTTAAACTCATTCCAAGAAAGGGCTTCTGAGAATACCCTTCTAAAGTCAACACAGACTTCAGACTCTGGGTCTCTCTAACAACTGGTCATAAAATGAAGGCAAAACTCACCATCTCTAGAGCTCTTATAGCTTTCAGAGCAATGCACTGAACCAAGATGCAGATAAACTCCGTCTTCACGCCACAACAAAGGCCTCCCTCATACCGCCACGAAGGTCCTGAGTTCTGGAAATAACCGTTCTGTAAATGACTTTGATTACTTCTCAGGATCATCTATTCAAATAACCTTGATATATCACAGTCATTGCTTAGATCTTCAAACAAAAATGTTTTTTCACTGGCACAGTATAGAGGAGAGGACTCAAGAATTCAGAGAAACATTTGTAGATTAAAAACAACAACAGAAAGACAAGAGCAGTGCTTAAGCAAAGCCAATCTCAGACTGTAGCTTTTGGCTTCAATTATAATAGTCACATTACTTGAGTAATATCTGGATTTTAGGAGAACCTTAAAAATGAATGGTCATATATTTTTCACTTTTAGAGTTTCTCCTTTCCTATTTGTGATTATTTAAATAGACTCTTACTAAAGAAAGCATTTTCCTTCAGAAATCTATCCTATAAATCTACCAGTTTAGTTCTATGAACTATCCCCAGATCAATACCAAGTTGGAAAAATACACCAGACAACATTAAACAAATAACTGTGAACTGAATTAATTAACAAACGTAACTTTCCACTTTGGGCACATGTTTAATTCTGTTCTTAAAAGTTAAATACTGAATAAAAATCATCAGATATCATGAAGAGCCTTGTACATTTGCTGAGCACTAGGAAAATCTTAAGAAGCACAATTTCATTAAATTGAAAGCAAAGAGACTTGACTCCTTTAAAGTCATAATTAGACATAAGACTACATGGAAAACTGAAAGGTCATAAAAAGAATGCTGTGTCTAGTGTCAGGAAGTCCAGGATTCGAATCCTGGCTCCATTATTTCCCAGCTGTGAGAGCCCACACAAGCTATACTTGAGCTCTCTGAAAGGCAGTTTACTCAGCTATGAAATGATAATAATAATATCACCTCAGAGAACTGTTGTGAAGGTCCAATGCATCAAAGTATTTGCAACCAATGTAGCTCTTGATATACCGTAAATGGGACATACGTAAACATACAAATTCCCTTCTCCCAACTCCTCTTTATGGTTGTGGAACAGTTGTGTTCTTGGGGAAAACAAAACGAAACTGTGTTTAAATATCTTAAGAATATTGAAAAGAGCCAGATGTGGTGACACAATCCCAGAGTCTCAGGAGGCTGAGGCAGGAGGATCTCAAATTCAAGGCCAGCCTCAGCAATTTAGCAAAACCCTGTGTCAAAATAAAAAATAAAGAGCTGGGGATGTAACTCAGTGGTAAAGCACCCTGAATTTGACCTCCAGTTGGGCATTAAAAAAAAAAACCTGAGAAATTCTGATATATGATAAACACATGAACCTGAAAACACTATGCCATGTGAAATAAGCCAGTCCCCAAAGGACCATTATTGCATGATTCCTGTTAAGATAGCATAAGAAGTCCCTAGAGTGGCCAAACAGACACAAAGTGCAGTGTGCCATGTGGGGGCTACAGTGCAGGCAATGGAGAGCTGCTAAACAGGTAGAGCTGCAGCTGGGAAAGTGGGAAAGTTCTGGATGTGGATGGTAGTGATGGACACACAAACACGGGGATGTATTAATGCCACAGAACTATATCATTAAAAATGGTTAAGATGGTAAATATTATGTATAGTTTACCACACACAGAAACAAAATACAGTGCTGTGTATTTAAAAGAAGAATTATTTGTAAGTAATCATATTGCAGTTCACCTGTTCCAGCCCTCAGGCCAGAGAGAGATCTATGGGAGAAAAACCAGAGAATTCTACTGCTCAGGCCCTATCTCAGCCAGGCCCTCCTTGCTGGGAAGTAATCCACTACCTTCCCCTAGTCAACTCTCTGTCCCTACAATGGCTGTCCCAAGCATTTTTTCAAACCTTCTAAACAACCCATCTTACCTCCTCTTGCCAATGACCCTGCTGATAACACACAGGTGATTCTCCCTCAACTCTCTGCAGAGCCACTTCAAACCTAACTATTCACAAAAATCAGCAAGCCCATTTCTAAGCCTCTGAAGAGAAGGTCACACATTTACTTCCCTTATATTTTTGGACTCATCCTCTTCTCACCACCCTTGGGAACATGCTTTTCCTTTGGTCTATGATTTTTTCTTCTTCTATTACTACTGTTCACACCACCTTATGCTAAAATAAAGACCTTTCTTCATCTGTAATCATCTGTAATTGACTTCCTATTTCAAATTGCTTAAAAAAAAAAAAAAGTCATGCACACTCATTGTCTCTATTCATTAACATCCACTGCACTCAGCCTTTGGAATGAAGTTCCTAATGCCACAACTTTTCTAGCCTCTGACCCTGGTCTCATTTTTACCTTTCATCCCATCTTGACCCCTTGGTAGCATCTTGTATTACAGATGACCACCCCCTCCCCTCACCTTTTACTGTTCTTGGGTGTTCTTTTCCTGTGTGCTTTTTTTATGTCGACGTGTCCCCAAGTCCTCTGTGTGGCACTCTCTCACCTTGCTCAGTGAGCTCTCCTTGGGTAAACTCACCCATTCACACCGTGTGACTCCACACTAGTCATCTCCATTTAGGAATTGACTCACACACCAATCTTCCCAGCCCTCCCCAAGATGAATGAACTGCAAACTTCCTCAATGCTGACCACATGGCACTGCTCGTATTTGTTTCTTGCTCCATACCCATCACTAAAACCGACCCTATAAAGCACAACATGATCAGAACTCTGCCTTACTCTGCTTTCAGTCAGGTCCAGATATCTCCTTTATGGCTGGTGCAGTCTTCTCTAGCTGCAGGTCTCCAAGCCTCAATGCTGAGTGACTGCACTCAAGAGGGACAGCATGAGTATCCACTATAAGGCTTGGGAACATCACTCACTGGTTCATGTTTATTAGATGTGGGGATGCACGGTCAAGGATGGCTCAGCCTTTCCTTCTAAGGAGCTACTAGTAGGTATTAGAAACACGTTGTAGAAGTCTATTGACAGAGAGTCCCAGGATATTCTAGAGACAGAGAGGCATGAAAGAGGACAATTTACCCTGCAAGGGTATGGCACTGGGAATGGAAGAGGTGATCAAAGAAAATGGTAAGGCTAATGATGCCCCAAAGAAAATGTACAGGAAAGAGGTAGTGATAAGATGATAGGAGATGAGAAAAGGAAAATATATGAACCAAATTAAAGTTTTTGTCCACTGCCCAAGTCCAAGTAATAAAAGTCATGATAAGAGAATCTTTGCAAGTATATTCAGATCTCTAGTTGTAAAAATAAACAACATAGCCATTTCACACTCCCTTTTTATTTCCTGTCCCACTCTTACTCACAAACATGAAAGAAAAGCTTAATACCTACATAATGAAAACTAAGAACCTACCTGGCATTACTGCCAGTTGGCACCAGCACCCCTCTTTTCGCACCCCCCTTGCTATGGCTAACTGTGCTGCTCCCCAGCCTCCCTCCTTCTGCTATTCCTCTGCCACCCAACCCTTTTCATCTCCTCCCATGCTCACCGCCCAAGCACTCTGCAGCTAGACATCATCTGAGGCTGCCCTACTTATTCAAAGATGATGATCTGACTGAGAACAAGCCTATTTTTTTTTTGTGCTAAAAGGAACTCAACAAAAGTTCTTTGATGGCAGCATAAAGATTACTCTTTAATTTGGAACCATAGTAATTATTGCAATTGTGGTTTCGTTTCTCTAAGTCTTCAGTAGAGCCAAAGGGTTTTTTTTTTTCTTAAAAGAAAAATAACTCTATGGGAAAAAATAAACTGAAATCATCATCATCACACCATGTAGTGAAGAAAACTCAATTTAATTTCTGAGTTTTTCAGTGTTTTATTATACAATTTCCTAGTCCATTTAATCTCAAATCCTTATAGAAACCTCAAGATATGTTCATGTCACATAAGAAAACTTTTAAAATACTTTCATATTTCTGCTCTATCTTAATTATTTTACTAATTTGAAAACTCATTATATATACATGAATAGGTATATAATATAAAATATTTCAATTTAGTATTTACATTTGTCATTACTATTTTAATAATATTTAATATGTACTCATTGCAAGTTCAGTTAGCAAAACATGAATAATAGAGTCATGCTTGAAGGCAGGAGGTAAAGACAAGGAAAAATAGGTGAGGTGGTACCTTGTGGTTTTAAACTCACACTGACTGGGGGAAAGGAGTGAAGGGGAGGGGGAGCCCAGGATAACTAAAAACAGTATCTGAGTGGTTAAAAAAAAAAGAAAATACTAGATTTCACTTACAGTTAAAAGATTCCCTGAAAACACAAGTGAGGCAAAAATCCTCCTCCATTCCTCTCCATCCAAGAACTGAGCAGAAGTAGCATTCCTGGGATGCTTGGTGATGCTAAAAAGAGGTAAGAAGATGTAAGATCTCAAAATCCAAGAGATGAATGGCATGCCAGCCACTCATCCTCCCACCTCAAGCACTTTTTAAAAAGTTAATCATCGAATTAAATGTTATAATCCAATTTCCAAAATTGTTCTACTCCACTTAAACTCTTGTCACCTATAATAATCTTGCAGGCAAATGCGTTCGTTTCATACATCATTCTCTTCAGATTCTGCAACATCTGATGCTCTGATCATTCCATTTTTTTCATTCCTGCCAGGAACACAGCTGGCTCTTCCTTCTCTCTACCGCTACAGATCTGGTTCCCCTCCCTAATCGTATTCCAAGCCATGCTTCCACCCAAGGCCTGGTCCTTGGTAGTCTGCCCTCTCTACATTCCAAGCCCTTGAAAAACTGAATCATCATTGCTGGGGTGGCAAGAAGAGCCTCTTTGGTTAGTCATTTCAGGGTTGTGCATTTTCAACTCCTTAGGAGCTTCCCTGGAATGTCTAAGACCAAACAAGTACCCTTATCCCCTCAAAACTGGTCCATCTTACCACAACTGTACTGATCATTCTGCAGATCCTCTTCACCCTCTTCCTGCCCCTCGTCCTTGTGCTGTATGCCCTGGTCTCTGTGTCCTACCTCTCCCCTCTCACTACACCCAACTACATCCATCATCACTTGACTGACTTCCTCCCTGGAATCTACCTCCTATTTCTTCCTTTCTTCAACTCATATTTGACCTTGCTACCAGATTCATCTTCCTCTAGGTACCCTTTCAACATCATACCATCACCCCTCTTCTTTAGAAGAATACAGTATGGTGGTTTAAAATCTATTCCCAGATTCTTCAACACTCCCCTTTGCAAAAGGTGAAACCTAGCTTCCCTCCTCTTGACTGTGGGCTGAATTTATAGCTTGCATCTGAGGAAAAGGCTAGGTCAAAGAGGGCATGGGAGCTGCCTGGTTTCCTTGCACTGATCAATTTGGGGAGCAAAGCTACCATATCATAAGAACACTCACACAGTGAAGTAAGGGACTGAGGCCTCCCACCATGGCCCTGCACCAACCTGCCAACCATGTGAGGCACCATCTTGTAAGTGCTTCCTGAAGCCCCCGCCAAGCCTTCAGAAGATTGCATCCTGGCTAACATTTTGACTTCATCATCAGACAAGACCAAGTCTTTAAGACCCTGTCAACCTGCTCCCATATTTTTGACCCACAAGAACTGTTAAGAGATGATAAATGCTTACTGGTGTTTTAAAGCACTAAATTTGGGGGTAATTTTCTACATGTCAGGGGATGACTAGTTCAGAATGCTCTCTGCTGCCAAGTACATCCAACCCACACTCTTCCGTTGGGCCCACACATTTATCCACTAACTGCGCTTACTTTATCCTTGAATACAAACACGACTTCAGTCCAGGCAAGTTATTTCACTGACCTCAACTAAAATGACGTGACATGCCTTCTTGATCCTTTCTGCTAACCCAGAGCAAGCACTTCCTTCTAGGCTCAATTCAAAGTCTACTTACCAGAGAATTTTTAATGTTTTAAGTGTACATAAATAATCATACATATAATATATAAAATTACATTGCATCATTTAAGGTAAAAGTATGACTTCCAGGGTTTCGGTTGTTGTTGTTTTTAGTTGTTCGGCTTTTTAAATTTTTTTCTAGTTGTAGACAGACATTTATCTTTACATGGTGCTGAGGATCGAACCCAGTGCCTCACACATGGCTAGGCAAGTGCTATACCACTGAGCCCCAGCCCCAGCCTCAGTTACCTTTATATTTCCCATATTAATGGACACACAGAACATTTTAATTAACTTTTATGTTTCTTTAAACAAAACTTTGAAGATATTGTGACTTTAAAACCATGTCATATAGTTTAGAGAGAGAATACGGCAGCATATATTACCCCAAACCCACATGACCTATGAGTAAGCAAGGATATTCCCTATAATATCATTTGGAAGAGAGAAAATTAAAAGCCACAGAAAGATAACAGAGGAAAACTTCAATCAAATTAGGGCACAATAGACTGCCATGGATTTATTTTTTAAAATGAAATAGGTCAACGAGTAGTAACCTGTTCAGATATCCATGGCTAAATGGAAAAAAAATGCAAGTTGCACGAAGAAAATGAAATATTTAAGAAAAAATTTAGGACTGAGGATGTGGCTCAGTAGTAGATCACTTGCCTGGCATAGGCAGGGTCCTGGATTTGCTCCCCAGCAACAGAAAACAAATAAATAAATATTAATTTAAAAGAAATGTGGAAAATTTTAAAACACAAATGAAGTCTTAAACAAATAAATGACTTAGTTTGGACAGAATAAATTCATGTTATAAAAATGTGAGTCCACCGTAAGTTAATTTGTTAACTGAATGCAATCCCCATATATACACCAACAATTTTGTAATGAAGCAGATAATTAATACTGAACCTCATATTGAAAAATAAATGAGCAATAACAGCCAAAAAAAACCGCTCAAGTGCTACAGGAGCAGGCTTAGTCCTTCCAGACATTATATTATACTACAAAGCCTTGGTAATGGAAAGCATGGTCCTGACAGACAAACCAATGGATTAATACAGAAAGGTCAATAAAACAAACCCGCGTAGAAATGGAGCTTTAGGACTGTGCATGACAAAGGCAACATCTAAAATCACTGGTACAAAAAATTGACTCAATAAACTGTTAAAAAGATTGTCTAGCCATTTGCAAATAGATAAAATTAGATTCACATCTCTAACCATACATCACAATATAACTCCAAATGGAACAAGAACCTAAACATAAAATAATGAAACCATATTAGTACTAGTAGGAAAAAATGGTAAGTTCCTCTTTAAGCTCAATGTAAGGAAAGGCTTGAAACTATGACTTGAAACCAGGAAAAAAACACGACCGATCAGTTGATTAAACATTTTTAAAAAATTCTTTGTATGGCAAAAAAATAAACAAACAAAAAAAGATAAAAATGGCAAAAAATATTTGCAGCACATCACAGATAAAGGGCTACAATCCATAATATATAAAGAAGTCTCAAAATTAAAGAAGACTATCTCAAAAGAAAAATGTTATTTCACACACATATGTAACATGTATACACATACACATTTAAACACATGAAAACACATTCAATTTCACTCATAATAAAAGAAATGTGGGATGGGGGTGTGGCTCGGTGGTAGAGTGCTTGCCTAGCATGTGTGAGGCACTGGGTTCGATTCTCAGCACCACATACAAGCAATTAAATAAATAAATAAAGGTCCATCAATAACTAATAAAAATACTTTAAAAAAAACAAAAAAAAAAAAGAAATGCAGTTAAAACTATACTGAGATGCTATTTCTCAACTATTAAGATTGGCAAAATTTGTCAGTATAAAAAGTTGTTCTTGTGTACAACTAAAAAAACCATATTTATCTTTTAAAAAAATTGCTCTTACCAAGCATGCTGATGCATGCCTGTAATCCTAGAGGCTCAGGAGGTTGCAGCAGGAGGATCATGAGTTCAACTCCAGTTTCAGCAACTTAATGAGGCCCTACGCAACTTAGTGAGACCCTGTCTCAAAATATAAAAAAGGCTGAAGATGTGGCTCAGAGGTTAAGCACACCTGGGTTCAATTCCCGGTACCAGAATATACATATAATATAATATATATATATATATATATACACACATATATAGCGCTCTTGGCCAGGCTATGGAAAAACAGCTCTCTCACACAAAGCTTGAAAACACGGTCGTTCTAAAGCTGAGGAGGGAAAAGAACACCACAAGCAGCATTCTCCAGAAAAGGAAAGAGATGCTCAAAGACTGACAAGGATGTGTGGAAGAGACACAGAAGCCAGCCAATGTGGGACAATTTGAGCATCAAAAGATAACTTATTAAGAATAATACAGAAGGCTGGGGTTGTTGCTCAGTGGTAGACTGCTTGCCTATCAAGTGTGAGGCACTGGGTTTGATCTTCAGCACCACATATAAATAAATAAAATAAAGTATTGTGTCCATCTACAACTAAAAATGCTTTTAAAAACAATAATACAGAAAGTGAGTCTACACTGACATAAATATACAAATCAGAGATAAGAGTAAGTTCTTCTTTGGAGAAGAAATCCAACTAATAATGAAGGAACGATGAAAATTCTAAAATCATGACTAGGTGACCCATCATAAGAATAACCAATTCAGGCAAGGGGCATCAGTGGATTCTATCTAAGGACTAGGCATCGAAATTCAAAGAGGAAAAGGATAGTAATAAAACCTAAATCTTTCACTTCATAATAGTTATTAGTTGGAAAGCGGAGAGGAGCAACTTTTCTGAGACAACACTAGAGAAACCTGGCCTTAGCCAAAGGACCAGAGTTAACATCGGGACTGGGCCCACAGACATCATGTGCCTCCAAATCGATGCACTGAGAACACCATGTTCCTCCTGCAGCATTTCTACCCAAAGTGCAAAACCTGAATCCAGCAATGAGGAAACATCAAACAAACCAAAAGTGAAGGACATTCTACGTGATGATTGGCTAGTACTCTTCAAAAATGCCGATGCCAAAAAATACTGAAAAATCGTTCAGATGAAAGGAGACTATATATAATGTATGCTCTGAGAAATTTTTCAAACAGGACACTTTAGGGAAAATTGACAGAATCTGAATAAGGTCTGTAGTTAGATATTATTATTGTATCAGTGTTAATTTTTGAAACAGAGGAAGGGAGTAATAAAATGGGTATATATGCCTTTTTTTTGGTGGTGGTGGTGGTACTGGGGACCGAACCCAGAGGCACTCCACAACCAAGACACATCCCCAGCCCTTTTTAAAACAGTATTATTTTGTTTCAAGACAGGGTCTTGCTAAGTTGTTGAGGCTGTCCTTGAACTTGGAATCCTGTATCTGTCTCCCAGGAGTTATTGATATTACAGGCATGTGCCACCACACCTGGCTCAGTAGCTATTCTCCTCCAATTATTTTTTTATTGCTGCTTTATAGCTGTACACAACGGTGGGATTCATCATTATATATTTGTACATGCACACAATATAATAATATAATTTGGCCAATATCACTCTCCAGTATTTTCCCTTTTCCTCCCTTCCTCCCTCCTCTGTTCCCTCTCCCCTACTCATCTCTCTTTGATTTTCATGAGATTCTAACTCAACACATTTCTTTTCCTTTTTCCTCTCCAGCTTCCACATGATAGAAAATATATGAACCCTCACTTTGTGAATTTGGCTTATTTCACAATATTCTCAAGTTCCATCTATTTTTCTGCAAATGACAACTTCATTCTTCTTTATGGCTGAATAAAACTCCACTGTGGATGTATGCCACATTTTCTTTATCCATTCACCCACATGGACACCTAGGCTGGTTCCATAGTTGGCCATTATGACTTCTGCTGCTATAAACATGGCTATGCATGTATCACTGCAGTACAATGACTTTAATTCTTTAAGATAAATATTAAGAAGTGGTGTAGCAGGGTCATATAGTGGATTCATCCCTAAACTTTCTCAAAAGAACCTCCATACAGATTTCCACAGGAGTTATACTAAATTTAGTGTTCCTTTTCCTCCACATCCTCTCCAGAATTTATTATTGTTTTTATTCTTGATGACTGCCATTTTGACTGGTGTGAGAAAAAATCAAGGTGTGGTTTCAGTAGCTATTCTTTAAAAAGTTACATACAAACATAAAGAGATGACTTTTCTAAATAAAAGTAAAGATGAAAAGTATACATATTGATAATAGTGATAAATTACTCCTAAGTAGGGATTTGGGAGTTGGGATTTGGGAGATGGGAAAGGAGAAGACAGGATCAGAAGATTAAAACAAAATTTTTATACCCCAGTTTTATAGTTCTAAAATAAACTGACAATATTATGGGAGGTTACTATCTTTTATGTTTTTTTGTGATTTCTCAAATGTTCAAGACAGAACTTGACATCAACAGACTTCATTTAATACAAATTAGCTTAACTCCATAATTCCATACCAGTAATCTCATGTTAACATTAGCTCGTTAAGACAGAAGTTTATGAAATTATTTTTCTCTGTAGAAAACAGTCTGTGTGTGTGTGTGTGTGTGTATGTGTGGTGTGCTAGGGATAGACCCAGGGCCTTGTGCATGCTAGGTTAGTGCTCTATCACTGAGCTATAACCCAAGCCAAATAATACAGTCTCAAGAAACTATGAGGGGGTCCTCCAGGAGGCAAGTTTTAAGAAGTGTTCATGGCACTGTTGTTCACAAAGGAAATATTAGCAGACAAAAAGAGAAACTGTGGCATATTCACACAGTGGAAAACTATACATCAATGAAAATGAATGCACTACAGCTACACACATCAGCATCATTAAATACTAAAATCTTAATGTTGATTAAAAAACATTAAAAAGAAAGAGGGACTGGAGTTGCGACTCAGTGGTAGAGCACTTGCCTAGCACATGTGAGGCACTAGGTTCAATCCTCAGCACTACACAAAAATAAATAAATAAATAAAATAAAGATATTGTGTCCATCTATAACTAAAAATATAAATAAATTTTTAAAAAGGATAAAGAAGAAATGAAAGACTAAATTCAGTGTGTCTTGTTTACATAAAGATCAAAGACAGGCAAAGCAAAAACCTTTGTTATATTTAGATATGTAATTCAGAATTAAATTAATAAATTAAAGAAAAGTGAAGAAATTAATAATACAAATTTGAGGATAGTTGTTAACTGCAAAGGAGAAGAGAGGAGGACCCTGACAAGGGGCTTTCATGAGGCTGCAAAGGGACTAGCAAAATGCTATTTCTTAAAGGAGATCGATGTTCAATTTTATTGTTCTTTAGACCATACATATGCACAATATAGATTTTGCAGAACAACATTATGTTGTAATGTTTTAAGTTTTAAAATGAGTAACTGTGAAATGATGTTAAATGAGAATAACTAGATGTGAAGGTGTTAAAGGATTCATTTCCACTTACCTGATAGTAGTTTTCCTAAATATGAATAAACAAATCCACCCTTGGCTGAAATGACAACTTCTATTCCCAAAAGTTTATTACATATTTAAAGCAAATGTCAGATGGCAAAAATAGGACAATGAGACTGTAACCTCTTCAAAAGTCACCCACTATGTGAAAACATTATTCCTAAAATACGTATAACTGCATATCTGTATGCACATGTTCTTATGTATACATATACTTTGACTTGTGTGTACACGTATATACACATACACACACACACACACACACACACACACACACACACGTCCTAGCTCTGTCTGCTCAAAGGGTTTCTAATACCATTCTCCCAAAACAAAGAACCCAGGTGGCTCAAAGAAATGGTTGTTTCCAGAGCTGGGATAGGTAGTTACAAAATAATCCTTAATGGGGCTGAGAGTATTGCATTGCTCACTGGTAAAATACTCGCCTAGATATGTGAGACCCTGGTTTTTACCTCTAGCACTGCAAAGAAAGAAGTTGGGGATGGGCCTTGAATGTTAAGATATCAGGAGAGCTCAAAAAACCAGTAACAAAATTAAAAATTAAAAAAAAAAAACCAGTAACAATAACAACAAAAACCAATGGTTACTTGGCACAAAGAAAAACAAGCCAGCTTAAAGGAGCTACCACTGGCCAAATGGTAATTAAGCAAAATAATTAAGCACCTTATGAAACCATGAGGGGATAGGAATCCATGAAAATATACTAATAGTAAATAGGAAAATAAGTGAGGGATATTTGCTCGTTAAGAGTGTCTCCCTATACACAACTTACTGTTGCACAAGAGGAACAAAAAACACTAATTATACAGTGGAGAAATCAGACTGACACCTTCCTTGCCCAGTGATCAAAATTAGCATAACCAGAGAGGGACAGATGGCCAGCATGTGCTTCCAGATGTCACAGCCTGAGACACACAACACTACCTATGCAGTATACTATGAGAATGTATAACCTTGAATCAATCCATTAGATGAGGAAACAGCTGACAAACACAAAAATGAGGAACTTCCTATTATTTTTTTTAACAGACTAGTACTATGTTTTTAAAAAATGTCAATCGGACAAAAGACCTAGACATATAGAAATATTGCAGATTAAAAGACGTTAGATCTGAGACTATTATATCTGACCCAAGGAGGAAAATGTTATTAAAGACTTTATTATTACATCAACTGACAAAATCACAACATGAATAGCGGTTTAAACGGAAATACTTTAACAATATAAATCCATGAAGTAATAACTTAAGAGAATATTCTTATTTTTAGAAAATACACATGAAATATTATGGAACAAAGGGCTATGGTATCTTCAAATGATTCAGAAAAAAAGTAAACAAATACCCAGAAATATGGAGAGAATAAGAGAACACACACAAATAATAAACAGAGAAAATGTTAATGTGAAATTGGGTAAAACATCATTTTGGCAAACATCATTTTTTAATGGCTATCCTCTAAATGAAGCTATTCACAATTATCATAAAATAGATAAGAAATCTTCAAAAAGAAACTAAGAGAGCTTAAATATATTAACAATAACTTTATTCCCTAAGTATACATTTGAAAGAAGTGTCCCAAAAACAACCATGCTACATTTCAAGAAAAACACAAACAGAAATAAGCTGAAACATGCAAAAAAAAAAAAAAAATCTTTCTGCATAGTAGCCTTCTCTAGAGGCAGGCTGTGTGAGGCTCTTTATTTGGGGGTCTGAGCCCTAAACTTTCCTAAGCTTTGACTTTTTTTCTCCCATATAATGAAAATGATAATTTGTACCTCCTAGAGTTGTTACTGAAAAGATTAAAAGGAATATAGAAGAAAAACATTTTATCCAAGTGCCCAACACATCATTATTTCTCAATTATATTCTAACATATCTGACATACAAGTATGGAGTTTTACAAACAGATTTCAAAGGGAACTAGAAGAATCCAGCACCATACTACCATAAAGAAGTTCTGATTTCAGACCACTGGCCCCAGTTTCTTAGGCAGAATGGCCTCTGAATGCAAAGAGCTCTCTAGAGATTAAATTCTCTTTGATGGAAATATCCATTAAGAATATTCAATTCTTGCCCCTCTAAACCCCACAGCAATCTTCAACAAGCCACAGAGCATCTTCTACTGCGCGTGAACATGGAGTACTCCATCTCCCATAAGTTTGCGTGGCTTGGCTATACTCCTGTAGTCTCACAGATGCCCATCAACCCTGAAGGAACTGATAAAATCAATCTCTTTTCTAGCAAAGTCACACCTGGGCCTCTTGATGAAACAGTAAGGGTTCCTCTCCTTTTGAAAGCCTGCCTGAGCAATCAGTGTTGAAATGTTAACTTTCCAGAAGCATCTATAAGTGAACCATCTGTCTTCATTAACCACAAGATCACTAACGGGACACTGGAGTAATTCAACACTCAAATGATTAACAGTGGCTTTCAAGAGAAGAGGAACTAAGAACCAATCAATAACTTTGTGTTAGTCACATGAAAACAGAAAATAAACTGTGGCTGAGTTAACTCTAAAATTAGCTTTTCATGCAACATTATCTCAAAATGCTCAAAAAGAGTAATTTTAAAGGATTCGAATATCCTAGAAGTTCAGTATATAATTACAGCTGTCCCTCAGTATCCATAGGGGATTGGTTACAGAACCCCCAATACCAAAAAACATGGATGCTCAAGTCTCTTATATAGCACAGCCTAAAATCAGGAACAGTGGTGCACACCTATAATCCCAGTTGCTGATACAGGAAGATCCCAAGTTTGATCTTGGGCAACTTAGTAAGACCCTCAGCAACTTAGCAAGACCCTGTATCTCACAAGAAAAGAGGGGCTTGGGACATAGTTCAGTGGTCGAGCACCCCTGGGTTCAAACCCAGTACCAAACACATACCCAGGCCTAATATCTGCATATTCAATTCTCTCTATACATCCTCCTATGTACTTAAATCATCTCTAGATTACTTATAATACCTAATGTGATGTAAACAGCTGTTCTACTACATTGTTTAGGAAATACAGACAATGTTCAGTAGAGATGTGATTTTTTTTTCCAGGTGTATCCTATCCATGGTTGGTTGAATCCATGGGTAAGGAACCCACAGATAGCAAGGGTTGACCATGTATAAAAATTATCATATAGACAAACTGCTATCATGCATAAATAATTTACTAATAACATAGCATTCTAGTATTTATTCAATAAGGTTTTTCTTTCTTTCTTTCTTTTTTTTGGAATGCAGGGGAGGGGTTACAAGGACTGGAACCCAGGGGCACTTTACCACTGAGCTACATTCCTAGCTCTTTTCATTTTTGAGACAAGGTCTTGCTAAGTTGCTGAGGGTTCTTGAGGATGACTTGAAATTTGTGATCCTCCTGTGTCACTGGGAATACAGGTGTGCACCACAATGCCTGGCTGATAAGGTTTTCTTTTAAGACCTTCACATAATCTTCAGTGAAACCCGAGAATATGTCTTCCAAAAAAAAGGGAAAGTAGCCACTTGTTGCTAAATGTTTATGTTTTCTAAAAATACTAATCACCTCAATATCAAATTAGTATCACTACATCTTCAATGTAAACTGAGTCCCATTTTCCATCTTCTATACTTTTCAACTAAAATAAAACTATAGGGCTAGGGATATAGCTCAGTTGGTTGAGTGCTTGCCTCACATGCACAAGGCCCTGGGTTCAATCCCCTAAGCACCACAAAAATAAATAAATAAAACAAACTACAAAATTCTTTGCTTTTAGAGGAAGACAGACTTACCCCTTTCTACGAGAGGAATATAAAAACAACTCTTCTTTAAGATCTTCCTTTGTGCTTTCCCCTGGGAGAGTCCCAGACTCTCTGGGTATCAGCCCCTTCAAATCTCGCTCTCCCCATTAGCAGCTCCCCCCAAAATACCTTCCTACACTAAGAACTCTTTCTACAAACAGCAAATTTCCCTTGTTATGGACTGAATGCTGTGTCAACATCTAATTCCTACGTCGAAACTTACCTTTGATGGTAGTAAGATGATTAAGATTTGAGGGGTAATGCAGACTAGATGAGGTGACAAGGGTGGAGCACTCATGAATGGGACTCTGGGATTCCTTTCCTCTCTGCCACCTTGAGGACACAGCAAGAAGACGCCATCTATGTACATGTCAGGAAGCTAGCACTCACCAGACAGGGAGGCTAACTGTGCTTTATTTGGGGCTTCCAGGTTCTAGAAATGTGAGAAATACATTTATGTTGTTCATAAGCCCTTCAGCTTATGTGTGGTAGTTTCTTTCAGCAGCCCTGATGGACTAGGACACCTTCTAAAACTGAGAAAATAAAAATTTTCCTCCATCTTCTTGGCTTCACATCTCCTCTAAATTTGTTTAGGATACAATAAGAAATATTCTGCACACTACAAAACTAATAATAATCACAATAAGTCCATACCTGTTTATCTACTGTTTACGTTTTTTAAAGTAACATAATTATAAGATTCAAAAAGTAAAACAGAATTCAAAAGGTAAAAAATGGTATTCAGGAAAAATCTCCTTGTCCCCCAAATACCTAATTCTTTCTCTTAAAGACATGAGATGCTACAATTCATTTTCTATCCTTCCAGAGATATTACAACCCTCTATGTGCAAATGTTTATAAATTCTCTTGCACATTCTCCTTTGCCTTGCTCTTCCTTAAGATTTTATCTTAAACAAGAAAGCATATCAGGATACAATGAGCTGCCTCTTTCTATTTTTATAGCTACATATGACTCTTTAAATATGTATAACCTGGTTTCTGTGGTTCTAGTCTCTGGTCCCACCAATTCATTCAATATTTGTTGTGCCAAATTAGTCTGCTTTATTTTAAATTTTAAAAAAAAATACACCTTCCCCAAATTTCAACATTTTCTCTATGTTAAGCCATATTACAGCAGCAACATGAAGCTGCTTGGGTGGTAACTGTTGCACCTGTGAAGGAAAGTCCTCCTTAGCAAGGGTTTAAAAGTGAAATGTGATGTCTGCAACTAGCACTCAAGTAGTAAGTGAGGCCAGTGATATAAATGTACAACCTTGCCACATTGAGTTTACATGCTCTGGAAACCCACCCAGAGCATGCATGTGGGTGAGTATGGTGAAATGGTAACTACTGGTGAATCTGGATAAAGGGTATACAGGTCTTTACAGTATTATTTTTCTAAAGTTGTAAGTGTTTACAATAAATACTCCGTGGTATTTCCAAGGGATTCTCCTTGTGTGCCACCTTACACCATAAAATGTTCTTTTCCCAACTCCTGAGCCTAAATCTTAACCTTGCCCAGCCATATCCCTGAGCTCTCCCCAAAGGAAATGTGCACCTGTTCTTCAGCTGTTCTTAACTACCAGTCCTTCAAACTGCTCAAATGTCATGGTTCTTGGGTCTTCACCTACTGCCGTGGTCCTCCTTCTCTCTTCTTGCCTACAACACCCTCTGGGGCTCTCAGACATTCACTGAACCTCCCATTTCATGGCCTGTGCACTGAGAACCCCACTAGAGAGGAAATGACTATATCGTAGACAGAAAAGCCCTAGATGAGCAATTCTTTTGTAATACCCACAGCATCTGGTTCAATGCTAGGCGCATGACAGGTGTGTTCAAAAAAAGTATTTACTGATGTTCGGCATGGTGGTGCATGCCCATAATCCCAGTGACTTTGGAGGCTGATGCAGGAGGACCTCAAATTCAAAGCCAGTCTCAACAACTTAGTAAGAACCTATCTCAAAAGAAAAAACTAAAAAGAGCTGGAGGTGGAGCTCAGTGGTAGAGCACACCTGTATTCAATCCCCAGCACCCCCACCACTCAAAAGGAAGTATTTATTGAATAATGGGTTATTTTAAACAGTTAAAGAAAGGCTATATTCCTGAACAATGGGAAGCAGGTCTCAAAACTCACTATGATATCTTCTCAGAGAACATCTCCAGTCTCCTGGGCTTTTCTCCAATGCTTTGTTTGTTTGGTTGGTACTGGGGATTGGACCCAGGGGTAATTTACCACTGAGTTACAATCCCACTCCTTTTTAGTTTTTCTTTTGAGATAAGGTCTCACTAGCTTACTTAGGGCCTTGCTAAATTACTTAGGCTGGCCTCAAATCTGCAATCCTCCTGCCTCAGCCTCCTTAGTTGCTAGAATTATAGGTATGCACCACTGCACCCAGCTTTTTCTAGTACTATTAATGCATCTTAAGTCTCTTATCCTTCTCTTTTTAAAAAAAAATATTTTTATTAGTTGTAGATGGGCCTTTATTTTATTTATTTATATGTGGTGCTGAGAATTGAACCCAGTGTCCCTCACATACTAGGCAAGTGCTCTACCACTGAGCCACAACCCTAGGCCCCTTTCCTATCCTTCTTGACTATGGCATCTGTCTTCTCTACCAAAAAATTTCAGAATAAGAATGCTCTCTACTAAAAAATAGGAATGAGATCTACTGAAGATAAAACACTAACAAACTGCACTAATACACAACAAGCAGCAGCTAAATCTAATTTTTTCCACCTCTGGCCACATCACAGACTTGGGAGGCACCCTCAAATACAACCTTCCAATAATTCAATTCCAAAGAGTCTAAACCCCTATTCCAACATCTTGTAACTTACAAAATGTTGAAATCAAAGCTACTTTATTACTCAAATGCTCTTCTCATGCTGTTCTGCCAATTTTATATCTAAATCTCCTAACTTTGACCCTCTGCGCCAAAAGCACAATGGATAAGGAGGGGAACATCTAACTGTAGTCAATTATGCTACTAACCAGGTATGCAAATTTAAGTAAATTGTCTCATCTATCAAACAAGACTGAATTCAATTAGCTCTAAAGGCCACGAGAGTTAGACTATTCTATGATCCTTGCCTATGGCACAAGTCATAGTTCCTATTTAACACAAATTTGACTATTACATTTTGAAACCAAACTGTTACAGTTTAAGCAATTTAAAAAACATTAGTGTAATCCAAATGATATTTTTGTTTACGAAAATTTTCATAAATAGAAAGAATCCTAGCTGGGCATGGTGGCATAGCCTGTAATCTTATTGACTCTAGGAGACTGAGACAGGATGATGCCAGATTCAAAGCCAGTCTGGGCAATTTAGGGAGATCCTCTCCAAAATTTAAACAGGATGGGGACGTAGCTAGATGTGAACTACACCTGGATTCTGTCCTCAGTACCACAAAAAAATACATTAAAAAAATCCTGAAATTCATTATCTACATGATTACTATTACCTAAATTTTGGCAGAGTGGCCTTCAAACTTCCATCTGAAACCTATTAGAATACCTACTGAAACATTCAAAAGACCTTGGAGCTCTGCATTTCACAGGTATATTCCATTCGAGATGAAACTGTTACATAAACACTAAACTCTTCAGAAATACTTTGTACCTTTATAGAGTTTCACAGACTACAATCTTCAACATCAGAGTAAAAGTTGTCTTTAGCTTAGGACTGTCATTAGGCTAAAAAAGGTAAGTTGTTATTAGGCCATCAATGCAAAAGCCAAAGGGAAAGGAGAACAGAAGAAAACAGGAAAAAAAAAAAACATAAAGAAAAAAAGTTGGGAAACCAAGTGAGGGAAGAAGAAAAAGAATAAGTGGGAATACAGCTCAGTGGCAGAGCACTTGCCTAGCACATCTGGGTTTCATCCCTGGTACTGCAAAAGAAAAAAAAAAGAATAAATGAGGAGAGGAATGCCCCCAAACTGGCTGCCAGCACGGAGGGCATAGCAACATCCCACAGAAATTTCAGATAGAGTTCAGATACTTTTAAGGTTTTTATTTGTTTTCTTTTTGTTTAGATTTGGACAGAAAGTTTACCCAGCAGGAACATGTTTACTTGTGTCTGCTTTTAGCCTTCAATTCTGGATCAGGAAGATTCTAACACTTGAAAAGTAACCCAGAGTCCACAAACCAAAATATGCTGGATGGTTTACCTATAACATCCACGACTCTGCATGTTCCTCTTGAGGAATTTTGCCAGTGCTTAGGTCTCTTACTCAGGTCTCTTACTCCAAAAGAGCATGCTGGTGGGAAAATGTGTTTAGCAAATGATATGTATACTTATAAAATTCCAAGTCCTTGCTCGAAAACAAACACCGCCCTCCAACAACAACAAAAATACCGTCAGAACACAGGCACTTCCAGTAGACTCTCCGGATGCCACTGTGGCTTTCCACAAGAATGTAGGGCTGCTGTCTGGGTTAAGGGGCTGTAACCACTGGGACAAGAATGATCCCAGGATATCATGCTGCCACTATGTCCCACACACAAGAGCAAACACTCTGCAGTTACTACAAGGGTGATCTTTAGAAAGTTTTAGAGCAATTCCACTGTTTGGAATCCCAAATCTTTGATTTATTTTTTGTGGTGCTGGCGATGGAACCCAGGGCCTCACGCATGCTAAACACATTCTCTACCACTGAGTTAAATCTCCAGCTCTGATCTTTCTGAAAAACATGAATCTAGAAAATATTCTGCAGATGATATAGATGATTAAATGGGGGTACTGATTCACTCATTAAGCCTATAAAGTCCTTGTTGCAAACTGCTTTTTAGGTAGTAACAGAGATAAAATGGCAAAAGGTAAACCCTTCTGCTCCTTTTCAAAAAGAATTAAATTAGCAACAGAAGGAATCTCAATTTAGAGTGGGAGCAAAGGGAGATTTTGGTATCTCTTCCCGTGAAAATAGGAGAAGCATATACATACATTAGCACAGAAACTTCACAAACTAAAAGGCATAAATTACATATTTCAAAGATAAAATCCCCAAAAAAAGCTACGATGGCATTCATATTATATATTTTTATATATATATATATATATATATATATATATATATCTGTATGTGTGTGTGTTTCTGTGTGTGTGTGTATGTGTATATGTGTGTGTGTGTGTGTGTGTATATATATATATATAAAAAATACGACATACGCACACCCACATATATTTCACTCGTTCCTACCAAATATCTGCATTTTCAGGCAAGAAATACTAAGATTGAAGAGCCATCACTATTCTTCTGTGATAGAGCCTATATAAAGTAGTATGATAAAATTCTGAAAAGCTACAAAATAGGAAAAGTTAAAGAAACAGAATCACACTGAGGAAAAGGATTACTAAATGTTCTTAGCACAGCAATAATTAAACTCTTTGGAAACAAAAACTAATCACAAATTTTTAAAAAAACGGAACAGTATGTGCAATGACTGCATAATACATCAATATAAATCAGAAAGCAAAAACAACTGCCACTGGCCTTGACAGTGGAGAGATAAGCAGCCTGGCATAGTTGTGAACATAACAAAAATATTCTCAGTGCCTTCTAACAAAAACTCCTCTCGGAACAGGACACAAGCACTCAAGTCACAGGCCATGTACAACTGTGCAAGAGAACTATCTGAGGGTTTTTTTTTAGTGTGTGTGCATGCACACATGCACATGGTAGTTCCAGTGCTAAGCAAGTTCCTAGAAACTCCCCAAGTGGTTTAAATACCACCACTGAAAGGATGTCTATAGAAGAAGGCTGCCTCCTGCTGGGAGATGAAAGGCAGCAGAATGTTCCAAGTTGAGTGGGTCAAGATGGGCAACTTGGGCTGGGGTTGTGGCTCAGCAGTAGAGCACTCGCCTAGTATGGGCGAGGAGTGAGGTCCTGGATTCGATCCTCAGCACCACATAAAATACATAAATGAAATAAAGGTATTGTGTCCAACTACAACTAAAAAATAAATATTAAAAAAAAAAAGGGTGGGCAACTTTTCCCAAGTGGTGGATTCAGATTGGACTGCTGTGGCCTCAAGGCAGATGGCAACAGTAGGCAGAAAGGTGCCCGTGTAACCCACTCTAACTCCAGAAGGAGGAGGGCCGGCCACACTGCAAACAGTCTGGTTCAAGTCCTGGGTCTTCTCACACTGAGCCTCAAAAACATCTCCCCATTTTCCATTCACAGGCATCCTTCAGAAATTTACAGTGCTCCTATGAGGGTCTGCAACCTTATCACCATGTTAGTAAACTCCATCTAGTATCTGAGCAGCAGAAAAGTTTTTCTCCATCCATGTCCTCATCTTACAGAGGAGCACAGACGCACTCCCACAGCCAGTGAAAACCAGAATTCATGGAAAGACTGAAGCACACAGCACAGTATTCAAGCAGCCATTAATCACTGTTAAAGGTGACTAACACAATTCCACCTCAGTTCTATTTTCACCAAACTAAGATTGCCAAAGAACAGAAAAAGAACTTCTGAAAGGAAAAGAGGAGGAGGAAAATGTGGAGGTAGGACTAAAGGAAACCCACATGGGAGACTTCGGTCAAAAGTAGCTAACAGGAGAACCAAATGCCCGACTGAGAAACAAACCTCAGGAGTTGGGAGAAAAGGAAAAAAAATATACACATAAAGTGTCTTCAACATGTTAACTCTCTAAATATAGGAGACTTTTTAATGGTCTTAAGGAAGGGGTCAAACTGTCAAACCCCAGGGAGGACAGAGGGAGGGAACCACACAATGACAATTGGCTCATAGTTGTCTCAGCGCTCACTCAAACTGCCAACTCCAGCCCCAAACTGTCAAGCTGAAAGAACTCAAAACAGCTTCACAGATTTAGATGTTAAGATTATGTCACAGATATGATTCAAGAAATGACCGTATTTTGATTCCTACCACCAAAAATAAAATAAAAAACTTGTAGACCTCAGTAGTAAATCACATGCAGTTCTTCTCAAAGTAACAAACAGATCAAAATTTAGAGCTATATCCATGAAACCTAGTTTAAAATCAATTACATGCATACTACATCAACTCCACAGTTTTAAGGTTCAACCATTTCATAAAAGCAGTTTAGACAAAACTAAAACATGTGGATGTGAAAAGCAGCGAGTCTCTACCTTGGCCCAGCTTTATGGCCTATGCTGCCCAAATGGTTTGCTTCTTAATCCCTAAAACACACTCAGGAACAAGTATCATGTGTGCCTTTCAGAAATCTGATTTGAGCAAGTTAACCATTATTAAGCCATCTAAAAATGTAAGCACTGCCTGAGTTCCAGGCATAGATTTGGAAAACCCTTGACATAGGTCAAATAATAGTATCTGGTGACACTCATCGGAGATAAAAAAGGAAAACTCACTAATTTATTATTTTCTAACAAAAAAAGCCTATGCTATTAAAAGTAGTCTTGATATAGTTAATACGTCTTTTAAAGTTTTAAAACTTAAAACATTTCCTCTTTCTCCTCCCATTCCCTACTCCTCATCTGCTTGGCTGTATTTCCCTACTCTCAGAAAAGGTTATCCATGTCCCCCCTCCCCCAAAGTCTTCCTTATCTTTCCTCTCCAATAATCTACTCACCTTAGCATACATGGTCAAGCCCACTGCTTCAACTGCCTCAGACCCTGAGTCCATCTGCCTCTTGGTCCCTAGGAGTCAAGACTTCACACAGCAGTTCCAGAGCACTACCCGCCCTCTCACAGGCCTTGGGCTCTCCACCAGCCCCACCTTGCTGAACACATATCTTGCTATGCGAGGGTTGCTTTAAGACAAGTCTCCTGTACCTCCATTCCCCTTCCAAGAGATTCCAGTCCTTCAGAGCTATATGATTTCCCAAAATGCATAAAAAGGGAATGACTATATCTGATGTCCAGGTCATCCCCTCTGGGCATCTCCTTCCTACACACCATGGCTCTTCCAGGGGGCAGTTATCCTAAGAGATGTCTGACTAAACACTGCAACTGTCAGCTATGGACCCATGAAGTTTCAACAACAACAACAAAAAACAAACCTATTTCTCATAAATCCTTTTATTTAGTAAGCCCACAATTATATAATGTGCTACATTATACTCTGTAGCCGTATCTTAAAAGGCTACAAGGCACTTGTTTAGATGTAATACAACTTTAAAAGTTTAAGGGAGTGGCAAACAGTTTGGTCACTTAGCAATATTATTAATATTTTAATATATTTTTACTGGATACTTGTTTAGTTAAGCAGGAATACCCAACTGGAGTTTTAAAAGAAATCTATTTTAAACTGCTAAATCTCGGGGCTAGGAATGTAGGCTGGGTAGCTGAGCATATGCAAGGCCCTGGGTTTAATACCCAGCACCAAAACAAAACACAACAATAAATGAGTAAAAAAGAAAGAAACTTAAAACTCAGTTTACCACAGCAAAATTTAAATAACATAACCTTGGAGAAATCAAGCAATGATAGGTGCTACTACTTGAAAAAGGGTGGGGGTTGAGGGGCAAAGAACATTAGATTACCTAATAAAATGGTTCTTAAACCCTGGCCCTCAGAGCAGTTAAAAGCAGCATTACCTGGAAACCTGTAAAAAAATGCACATTTTTGAGCCTCCCTAGATCCACTGAGTCAGAAACTTTGGGTGGGGCCCAATAAGCCCTCAGTGGTATTGATACACACTGAAGTCTTAAGAACCACTGGTCCAATCCAACTGCACTCCCCAGAAATGAAAGAAATGACATAAAGCCAGTAACTTCCTTAAATTTTTCCATAAAGCTAGTCATTATAAACCATTCTCAACTGCCTTTTAAAGTAATTCTTAAACTAAACACCTGAACCCAAACAGTTGGTCCTATAGATCTTCTGGGCAAGAGACATCTTGATTGTCTGCGGTATTTTTTTTAATATTTATTTTTTAGGTGTAGATGGACACAACACAATGCCTTTATTTTTATGTGGTGCTGAGGATCGAACCTAGGTCCCGCCCGTGCTAGGGGAGCACTCTACCGCTGAGCCACAATCCCAGCCCTGTCTGCAGTATTAATTCTAGTAACATTACTAGATACTCACATATGGGCAGATAATTTTTTTTTTGTCCTATGTAACTTAGCATAGAATACCTAAAAAAAGCCTTCACATGACTGAGCTCTCCACAAAAGTAACAAGTCAAATCCCACAGGCTTTTTTTGTTGTTGTTTGTTTGCTTGGTTAACTTTTGTTGCCATTAGCAGTGTTGGGCTCTGCCTTGTTATCCTTGTGTTTTGGTTTGGTTTCAAAGGCAACAGTAGGAATTAATGGGACACATGGTTGACAGTTTGTTTTGGGGGTTTTATTTATTTATATTTTTGGCCCCAACAAAAAGTAATCACAAAGGACAAATGGACTAGAAATTGGTCAAAGGAGAAGTCCCTCCCCTCAAAACTTCACATTTTGTCTTAGAATGTATTCTATGACCAATTTCTTCCTTTGACAATAGATATGTACCTCCAGTTGTGTTTTATGTGCTCTACTAAAAAATTAGTTTCGTTGGTGAACATGTAGTGGTAGAATGATAGGAAAACAGCATGTGTCACAGGAACAAGCTGTGGCAGATGAAGGCTAAAGCAGAGGATTACAAGTTCCAGGAGAGCCTCAGCAACTTAGTGAGACCCTGTATCAAAATGAGAAATAAAAAAAACTGCAAATGTAGCCCGGTGATAAAGTACCCCTGAATTCAATCCACTATACATAAACAATAGTAAATAAATAAATGTAAAAACCATCTTTTGACCTACATCGACACCCCCACCCTACCATGAAATTTAATAAAATCTACAATTTTCAGCTTTGGGGTTCTTGTTAGAAACAGATGTTTGATGTATCATATACCTTTTTTATAAATATTTCAAAGTCTAGAAGTCATTATCTTACAATTAAACATCTGTTTCTATTTACATGTTAAATATCCTTGTGGGGAAATCTATGACTTGGGTGTCAGGACCACCTCAGACTGCGATTTGAAGGTTTAAGAAATAAACGTTTCCATTCCTGTTCCTCATACTAAAGCTGTTTTCCCAATGTCATGCCATTCTAGAGCTAATATTTTCAGTCCTCTTTTAGACTCCATTGAAATATATAATTACCTTTGATTTTACAAATCAAAATTTCTAACTAACGTAGTTCAGTGTGTGATTTTATTTTTCCTGAAGAAGTATCATGGCCTAGTGCACAAATAGAAATGATGACTTCAATTTGATTTATACTTCCAACACTCTGTATGACCTGAGCACCAGATCTTCTTGTGACTATTTTTCAATCTGTCATCAAATGAAGGTAATAACTTGTGCTATGTATCTTACAGGAAAGAAATCAAAGTCACTGAGTTGACAGTGCCCCTGGAGAGGTCACACTTCTCCAAAAAATGGGGAGTCAGTGTAGTTACTGGCCTTCAGCCTTTTCTTCAACTCTAAAAAGAAAACAATACTTCCAGGGAACCTGCCATACCACCAACTACACAGTATACCCTCTGAAGCTAAACTGCAGGGATTAAATTACTTGATCAAATAATGATTTGATTCAACACATATTTATGAGCATTCCTATGTGCCAAACACTACACTAGGCACTGGAGACTCAATGACCAGCAAGACAAATACTGTCCCTGCCCCTCACAGTCTGATTAAACTATTAATTCAACTTACTGCACTTTCACTTTGTTTATACAACAAGGGCTCATGTCCATTTGTAAAAAATTGCTCATAATCATAATTACTCCCAAACTCCCCACTGTGTTCCTGAAAAAGAGACACGAACTTCGTGAACAGCTCAGAGAAGGGACAAATGTTGGCCTTGCAGAAGTCAAAAATATCACTCAGCAAGCACCATATGGTCTGTGAAGGGGAAATATTAGTGTTAAACCCTAGAAGATGAATCAAGATCTTTCTTTTAGAGGTAGAGTATCTTAGCTTAAATGTTTACCTGTTAAATAGTTGCTTATTTAAAAATAAGCAAATCCTCTGTAATAGAGCTGTCCAAAACATTAGCAGCTGTATCAATTAGATATTCAGTTCCTATGTCATACTAGCTGCATTTAAGGTGTTTAGTGGCTTCAAGTGACTAGAGGCTAAAAACTAGGTGGTGTAGCTTTATAAATCATTTTCATCATCCCAGAAAGCTCTCCAAGATGGTGCTGCTCTACAAATACCTCTGTATACTGAACCTTAAAATTACAGTTAATGAAATATGATGAACCATCTGTGGTCTCTGCTATGGCAGTTAATGTAGTACCATTTCTTCCTGCCCAAATAAGGTGAAAAGTGGTATCAACAGTGAATATCTCACCAAGAAAATCCACACTGTCCAAATGGCCGATGAAGAGTAAAATTAGAAAACAAGAGAAAAACATTATATTCAGCCCCCTTTTTTTCTATTCCTTTTAAAAGAGTGTCAGTAGCACTGTATTCTCATCCTGGGTAAGAATGTGCTTTTAGCTAAGTAGTTCAAAGACAAGGACAAGATGAGAACAGTTCAGAATGAAGATGGGTGACATGAGCAAATACCAATACCAATAACGTAACTTGAATGGAAGTAAATTCAATTGGGACAGATGCAATAAAAGTTTTGTGACGGTGACATACAGATTTTAAAAAATCACTGTTGCCCCTTTTAAAGAGCCGAACTTAGAAGGGGTGTGCAACATGGAAAAATACCATATGCTGGGATAAATGTAATGACGTTGATACTGAGAAATAGAGATGATATGGAGAGGATATTTTTCCATGGTTTCTGAGGAGAAACCAGAGAAAATTTCCTCAAGGAGGTACCCAAAAGTGAAAGAGCAAAATAAGCAGAGCTATGCAAATGAACCCCACGTGGACTGGCAAGGCTGGAAGAAACTTGTTGTGGTAATAAGGGGATGGGAGGGAGAGAGGGAGCCCAGGCTAGTGACCTACTCCCACCCAGACCTCAGATACTCACATTCATGTCTGGTCTGCTTGGGCGGACCTTTAAATGTCCCTCACCAAAACCGCAAACAACATGAAAACCAGTTCTTAACGCTTTATAATATACCATACGACCAACAATATTTGATAGCAATCAGAAGAATGAAAGGAAAATTCTTAAAAGACACAGTACCAGACTAACACAAACTAAAATCCTTTGTTTTCAGAGAGAAACTTGTTTTCTGTTTTATTTGAAATATCCCAAGGAGATACCAATGAATACACTTCAAAACAAGTGAATCACGCATCCCCACCCCACATACACACCAATGTTCCCCCAAGAGTTTGCCTGGCAAGGAAACAAATGAACCAAGGAGAGAAGTGAATTTTTTCTACTCAAGACCAAAGAAGTTGGGTTTTTGTTTTGTTTTGTGGTTTTTTTCCCCCCATCCAAAATTTTCATGGCAGAACTTCTCTTACTTTGTACACTGCATGGCACTTTGGGGCTACATCCATCCTGTGACCACCAAAACCACACCGTGTCCACACCTTCTACTCATGTAAATGCTTGGAAAGCATCTGCAGTTTCTGGACTCTTCCCCTCCGTTTTATACATACGTTCAACTCAAAAACAGAAAACTATACTTGCTTGGAATTTGTTCTCCTCAAATTACTGGGATCCTCTTGCCTTTCTTCACAGTATACTTCTAGAAAAGAGAGCCCGCAGGCCTTAAAGAGTTCACCAAGTGATCCCTCCCTTGCAAACAAGTAAAACTTTCCAGACCAAACCCTTAACAGTGGAAATGTGTGTGTAAAAACTCATGTGGTCTTAGTTCAGTAAAGTTATGTGGGTTTTTTAGTTGTTTTGTGGTGCTGGGGATTGAACCAGTACATGGGGAAAGTGCTCTACCAACTGAGCTAAATCCCCAGCCCCTGCAAAAGTACATTTTAAACTCTACTTTCATGGCTGAAAGCATGGGCTCCAAGATTGGCCTCCCTGGGTACTAGTCAGGGTGTCCTTCCAGACCAACTCTCACCTAACCTCCTAAGCTTTCCTTTCCCAGGCTGTAAAACAGGGACAACTACAGTGCCTGGCAGAGAGGGACCCCCCCCCCCCTTGGTGACACATCAGTAACTGCTAATTACTTTCATTAATTTTACTATTTCTTCCCTATGTAGTCCATTCAGCTCGTTCCCTCTTCAAGTTCTCACTCCTCACTATCCATCAGAATCACGGGGTGGAGTGTTAAAAAATACTCTCTGCCCAGGCCCCACCTGGATTTGGGTTCGGTTGATGTGGGGACTGCCTGGGTGTCAGAATTATTTTTAAGTCTCTCGGGTTGGTTTTAAGTGCAGTCAGGGTTAAGAACCACATTTTTCTCTAGGTCCTCAATAATAACACACACCTGTGAGATCCCCTGGATTTCTAAGTCGATCAGCGCAGACCAGCGTCCAGCCCGGGGGGGGGCGACGCCCGCGTGGAGGCTGTGACGACGAACCCAAATACCGGTCACCAAGGACCAACTGCGACCAGTTCCAGAAGATCCTGCCTGGAGACACCGCGGCCGGGTCAGTCGGGGGCGTCGACCCCTCCTCGCGCCCGGCCCCCTCCCGCCCCAACACGTGACTTGACACGCGGCAGCTGCACACGGTCTCCATCAAAACAAAAACAGAGGAGGCC
>NW_026000164.1:19070661-19176941 GCF_001458135.2 Marmota marmota marmota | reverse complement strand
TCCCTCATGGGGGGGGGGGCAAAAACGCAGTTCTACTCAAAACGCTCGCTTTAAGACTCCCCACGTCAGTCCTACCAAATGCAAGACTTACGGACAAGAAATGCCCACCCCAACCACCTGCTAGGTAACCTGTCTTCTGGAAACCTGGAGCCCCACCCACCCCGCCTGCGGGGAGACCTGCGCCTGGGGTAGGGTGGAAGTGAAAAGGTCTAGTATCGTGAAGTCACAGGGAGTGCGCGGGGACAGACACCCCTCGCCCCACCCGGGAGCGCTCGCACCCTCCCGTCCCCCATCTCCAGAGCAAACCAAGCCATCCGGCGTCCCTCCGGCGAAAAGCCGGACCGAGTCAAAGGTCTGGGTTCCAAGGGGGTGCTTTTATTCCGGAGAACCAAGACATTGCGTCCTTTCCAGTAAGCACGCCCCCCGCCTTATTTCTTGTTGACAGCAAAGGTGGGGGACGTGGGAGAAAGGCTGGAGTTAGCTCTAGGTTCGGGATGTTGGTCTCCGCGGAGTGAAGAGGTGGGATCTCGAAATGGAAACAGCCCCCCCTCCCGCCGCGGTCCCTCCCCTCCTCCTCCTCCTCTTCTTCTGTTTACCTCAAGTTTGAATTTTATCTGCGCAACATTAGCTGGAATGCGGACATTGAAAAAAAAAAAAAACGAACACTCGCTCTCTACCCGGCAGCAGCTCGGAGGAGCCATGTGGCATCAAGCCACCGCAAAGGGGAAAAAAGTGCTCTTAGCAACACAAACATGGCGAAATAGCTCCGACATGTCCGTTTCACACCACAGTCCTACCTTCCCTCGCTCGCCAGCCGAACATCCTGGCCGGGAACTGCAGACCCTTTTCCCGAGCCGGCGAAGGGGCCCGGGGGAGCGCGGGGGTGGGAACGCGGGGCGTGCGAAGGGGGAAATTAACGAGACTCCACGGGGGAAATATCTCGAATTGACTAGCAAACCCAGCTGCCTCTCCGGGACTCTGGGGACCCCTTTTACACCCCTTGAGATCGCAATAGAGAACAGAATTCTCATCTCCAAGTCCTGCTGGACCGGCTTTCCCCACCCTACCGAACTTACCTTTGGGCAAAACGCACGCCGCTCGAATCCCTTTCTCGTTCCTTCCTCCCGAACGAGACGCGGCGGAGAAAATGATGCGCACGTAGATTTGTGAAGCAAATTCTTCGAGAATTTCCTTTGGATGATCACGAGGAGCGATGGAGACGCTGGAGACAGGTGCAGGGCTGGCTGGGGCTGCCGGCTAAAACTTATTCTCCGCTGGTGGGCGGCGAGGTCCCCGGCCAGGGCCAAGGACCCCCGGTTCCCTGCCCCCCGGCGTCGCCCACTTGTCACGCCAGGCTGCTGCGTGCGCTCGGCTGCAGGGGAGGTGGCGTAGTTTCTCTTCCTCCCACCTCTTCTCACTCACTTGTTTTTGTAGCCGTGGGCTCCCCTAATGCTTTCCTCTCCACAATGTTGTTTCATTATATCATGTCCATCATGTGACACCGGAGAGGCCTCTCTATGGAAACTTAAAGGGGCTCCCACGTGACTGCAGCAGCAACAACAGCAGCAGGACTGGCGGCGGCGGCCGCAGCGTTTGTACCACCACTCACCGGGAGCCCCTCGCAGCATCCCGAAGGGGCTTCTGGCGCTGCAGAAGCCCAGATAAGGGAGCCACAGCATCCGGGAGCTGTGGCGTCGGTGCGTGCGTGGAGCCCGTGCTCATTACATAGCAAGCCGAACAGAAGGAGCGTCCTTAAATCCTTTCCTACAGTCACAAAACCCACGCTCTGTTAAAATGACATTTCGTGGCTCCTACTTTATTTCCCCCAAGAGCAATGAGTTTTCTATCAGGCCTAACTGAATATTACAAAGTCAGAAAGAAAAACCGGATTTGTCTCTCTGCGAGTTCAGTCACAACATCAGTGGGAGAACAGAAATGCCAAAACAATAACAGCAAATAGAATCAGGCATTTGATACATAATTACCATCATCACCAGTTTTAAAGCATTCTGGAATTACATTCCTCTGGTAACTGTGTCGATGCTCGCAGGAGACAAATGCAATGCAGTTTTTCTCTTCCGCAGCTATATTAGGGCTTTGTTGCTGACAACAGTAAAAACTTGTTTGTGTCAGGAAGTGAGGTATGAAGATATGACCTGGAAGGTACAGACAAAACCAAACTAGCAGTTTTTGCATTACTTTTCTGACCACATTCTTTCAAATGGTGACAAGAAGACTGGCTGCTGTAAGATGCGTGTTTAGTGGGAAATAATCAGAAAAATATACTTATCCCTTAATCATGCTGTACATGCTAGACAGTAGAAATTGTGTGTGCGTGTGTGCAGAGAGAAACATGTGCATTTTAATGATATTTTGAACCACTTATTTTGTCCTCATTTCTGGCATTTAACTTAAGTATTTGACAAACAACTTTGAAAGACTTATTCAAGTCCTAAATGTGTGGAAATTGTAACCCTTTTGAGTACGTACTCTCGGTATTGTTGACTCACAACCTTTTAGGAGTTTCTACCTTAAATTCCAGGTCTCTGTCTTAAAAGTTTTTATGGACCAGGAGATGTTATCCTATAAATCTAGGCTAGATAGCTATTTCTGCGTTTTGGTTCATGCTTTTCCATTTTATAAGGAAAACTGGATTGGCGCAATTATGGGGGAGAAAAACTTGGCAGGAAACTTAACAGAGAGATGGAAGATCATCCTTTCTTCTGGTCTTGCCTTAACTATCTCCCTTTCCAGCTCATCAGTTTACCTACTATGATAAATGATCGCCACTACCTCCCTTCTAATTCTATAAGTCCCCCAATTTTTACCTTCCAATCTCATGCCTAGTTCTTTCCTCCTTTTCCTTTTCTGCTCCTGCCTCCCAATTCAGCCCTTTTTCTTCCTGGGCCCTTAGCTCAGGCCTTCCCAGATACTCCCTCCCAGTCCTCCTAATCCTGCAGATCCCAACCCCCCACCCCTTTCCCATTTGGTTTCTCTTCTCAGCAACTTTACCTCCTTACCTCTCTTTGACCTCCTTTCATCTCCTTCACAGTTTAGCCCTTGACTTCGGGGCCTTCTTACCTTTCTTTACCTGAAATGATCTGCCCCTTACCCGGGTCTCCTTCACACCCTCCTCTCTGGTCCTAACCCTTCTGCGGCCAAGCCCAGCATAGCTCCCGGCTCGGCCTGGTCAGCTTGAGCTGTATTTTGTTCGAGTGCCCCTGGCCTAGGAAAGGAGTGTGTAGTGTAAAGTGGGGCCAAGTGTCCCCCCGGGCTGGGGCCACTGCCTCGCCCCCTCCGCCCCTCCCGAGTCCCGGTTGCGGCGCTTCCTGGGCGGATGGTTTGGACTTGCTGCAGCAGCTGCGGTTCTGCTGTGTCATGCAAGAAGGAGGCGGCGGCGGCGGCCGGAGCTGGAGTGGGAGGAGGGGAGGAACCCGATCCTCCGGTAGCGAAGGGCTGGAGGCAAACACCGAGCTCCCCCAGAGCCGCCCGGGACCAGGGAGGGCTCCGCTACCCCGAGGGGCCCTCCCCGCGGGGCCGAGGGTAAGTCGGGCTGCGCAGGTGGTCGCCTTGGGAAGGGAGCGCGCAGTGGGGTTAGGTGGGGCGGCGGGAGCATCTGGAGGTAGCCCGGCCCAACCGAAGGAGCCCAGTGTCTAGCTGAAAGGGACCCAGGCCATAATAAGGATGGCAAGCCAAACGCAGCAATAATTAATATTCGAATAACGCCCCTTAGTTGGTCCTGGCTACACAGAGGGTGGAGTTGTGCATCCCCAACTCAGGGCTGAGCTGGAGGCAATGATTCAGGGTTAGAGAAACATCATCCCGTCAGCCCTGGCGCTTTAGGGTCCAGCTGAGTAGCAAAAGCCAACATACCCCATATTCCCCTAGCCTTGCTGCGCTTTCGGGGTTGTCTTATTGAAAACTAGGGAAGGGGATGGGAAACCTGCCCAGCCTCACTTTAGCCACAAAAATAATGCTCTTGGCCAATGGCCCTGGAAAAAACAACCTCTGGTGCAATTAAACAATCAATAGGAAAAGAGCTTCACTCCCCTCACCGCCCTCCTTCACCAGGCTCCTTCGACCAGGGTAATTCTTTGGGTTTAAAGGAGAAAGAAAATTTGTTACATTCCTTCCCACCCAGCCCCCGCCCCCATCAGCCTCTTCATCAAGCAAAACTGCAAACAGCACACCCCTGGCTCACCCCACCTTCAGAGCTGAGCTTCTGAGAGAGGTTTCAATACTGTTCCATGCTGCAGGAGGAGACAGCCTTAAACTCTGAAGGATTTCATCTCCGTTGCCCTTTACCCCCAGGGGATTTAGAAACCTAGCATTGACAGCAGCCAAATGTAGGGCCAGGCTGGGCACAGAGGAACATCACTCCCCCACCCCATACAATTCTCAGGGTAACTATTTTATTATTGTAAGTACTAGTATTCCTTTCCATTTCATTTCTAGAAAATTCAGAAAGTACTTTCTGAAACATAATTTTTTTTTAAATGTCAGTCATACATTTAGAAGTAAGGGGTTGACGGGATTAACTGAAAGGCTAATGACTGTCTCAAAAGCACATGCGGTTGCTAGGGAACTCAAGCTCATCCCGCTCTCTAATCACCAGCGTGTTAGGTGGAAATCAAACTGCTCAGGGTGTTATTAAAATGAATGGCATTTGGTTAAAGACTTTCTTGCTATGTTGTAGCATCCTGGATTATTATCGATTGCCTCACACCCACATATCTTGTTTTCCTAATTTGATTTCTGTATTTGCGTCACTGCCAGGGACACTCAGACTAGACCAGTCAGGTTCACTTCCTGTTTCTCAGAACTGGTTTATATTTGGTCTCAAAGCACTAGCTGGTAAAACATTATCAAACTGGTCCTCTTGGAAAGAAACCTCTGCTTTCCGTTGAAAACAAATTATCCCAATTAAATGCTAACTCCCATGGAAAACGTCATCATTTGAGGAATAAGGTAGACTGCCAACCTACTTTATTAAGAAATCCATTCTTGAAATGTAAAGCCTAAAAAAAAAAAAAAAAACCCACATCATCTTTATTTCTTTTACCCAGAATCTTCAGTCTTCAGCGTTGGAACTACAACAAACTCAAGTAGAAAACAGATTTAAATATGATATTTCTAAAATGAAGCCCCCCAAAAAATACACATGGAAACTGGGGAAGTCATTTTGACTAAATAAGGCATAGAACTGAATGGAATCCAGGCCCAGGAAGGACAAATAAATTAGGGTTAGCACTGTGGCACTCAGAGAACAAAGTGTAATTACAGGACTACACTATCAATAGGAAACCTCATCACTTTGTGTACCAATCAACTCTTTTACCAAGTCTCCTATGTCCCTGGAACCTTGTTTTGTGGATTTTTCCCACCTCATTCTTTTCCCTTTATAAAAACGGTATCACAGAGGCAATATCATAAACATAAGACTATGCAAGTACTTGGGTTCTGATGTGATTGATATATTTAAAAAGCCCCTTGGAAAAGTTGTATGTGGCATGAAGAAAAGATTGCCCACTCAAAGTTGGGAAACTTGCTCCCACTTTTACAAACTCAATGAATTTTGGCTAGCTACTAGAGTTCTTTCAGTGAGTTTCCCTCACGGAAGCATAACTAAAAGTGCTAGACTAAAGGACCTCTAAGTTTCTTTGCATTTACAAAATTCTTTAACCTCACTACATAATTTCAATTTTAGCTACATTTTGCAAAGTTAAAATTTTAGCACTGAACCTTTAATACCTATCTATAGAGACACTGAGATAAATGATTATGGGAATGATTCCCTGCTGATCCATCAGACTTCAGTGTCAGTTGCCAGATAAATAGAAGCTACCTTGCTCCTGACGTATTTACTCCCTCTTTGCCTGATGTTGGTAGGGAAGCACCAGGGTAGGAAGTTCAAAACATATAAAAGTGTAGAAAAAGGCCTCTTCCTTATTTTAGATGTAGTGAAGCCAAAGTACTTTGATGAATAAAGTGGTGGAATGACAGAGAAAGAGCTATATAAGAAATAATTAGCTGAATCCTCATGGAGCTTTTTGCCTGTATTTTAATTTGTAAGAGGTAAAAACACATGTGACTCAGATTTTAGAATTTTCAGATCTGAGATATTAAGAAATAGCATGAAGAAATGTGAGATTTGTGGCAGAAAGAAAAATCCTGACTTTGAAACCCAACTCTGCCCCTTTATCTATTCATTATTGAGTGCCTGCTGTGGGTCAGGCACTGGGCTAGGCCTTGGGAATACAAAGATGAATAAGACCACAGTCTCTGACTTGCAGGAGCTTATAGCGTAATGAGGAGGCAGATGAGTACACGGGGAGGTGGTTTCTTCAGGGGGAGTCATAGGTACCCGAGCTCAGAAGATGAATCTTGAGAGGAGTACGGAAGGATGAGTGGAAGTGATCCAGACACCTGGGCGAGTCAAAGGGAAGGTGTTCCTGGCAAAGAAAGTGCTTGTGTGAAGACCTTAAAGTAAAAAGGTGTGCCCAAAGACTTGAAGGCAAAGGACAGTGCCCAGCAGGTAAAAGGTTCTCAATGAACACATTGTACGAATGCATGGCAGAAGTCCTGAAGGATGCATCCAGAAAGATCAGTACACTTTTGTAATGTGAAAGATTTTGTTTATCTTCCTCAAACATTTGACCTTATCTTGAGGCCAAAGGAAAGCCATCAATTAATTTTAAGGAGCATGAAGTGATCACATGTTCATTTTAAAAAGAGCACTCCAGTTTGCAGAATTTATTAGTAATATTGTGAGCAAGGAGACTAGTTAAGAGGTTATTTTAGCACTATGGGAAAGAAAAGATGGACATCTAACCTAAGGCAGCAAAAATGAAGATGGAAAGAAGCAAAGGACTCAATAAACATTCTAGGCATAGAGTCAGGGAATTTGATTGTTGATTATATCTGCAGGATTAAAGAATAAGGAGAGATTTATGGCTTAGGTAAGTCAGAGAACAGTGGTATCATTCATCAAGATGGGGACCTTATGAGGAAAAGCAGGTTGAGGAAGGAAAGTAATTAATTTTAAATATGTTGCATTTGAAGTGTCCATGGGATGTCAAAGTGAAGCTATCTTCTACATAATTGAACAGATTGGTCTAGAACTCGGGAGAGAGATCTATGTGAGAGTCATCAGAATAAGTATAGTTCCACAGAAGTAGATGAAATCCCCGAGACAGAAGGGATAGTGAGAGAAAATAAGAGGACCTGCTATAGAACCCTAGGAAAACGCCAACATTTAGAAGTGTAGGGAACAGCCGAGCATGGTGATGCACACCTGTAATCCCAGTTCCCTGGGAGACTGAAGCAAGAGAATGGCAAGTTTGAAGTCAGCCTGGGCAACTTAGGGAGACTTTGTCTCAAAATAAAATAAAACAGGCTGAGGATGCAGCTCAATGGTAGAGTACTTGTCTAACATGTGCCAGAGAGCTAGGACCAGGAGCAAGGAGAGCTTCAGGAGCCAAGGGAGGAAATACCAAGGGAGGAAATGCTAGAGAGAGGCCAAGAGAAATGAGGACTGAAAAAGTCTTGGATTTAGCACAAGGAGGTCATTGGTGTGTTTGGCAAGAAGTATATTGATAAAAGGGGATAGTAACCAGATTGCAGTGGGTTGAGGAATAGATGAGAGCAGAGGAAGTGGCTAGAGGATGTTCTCTTAGATAAGAAGGACGAAAGGGCAAGTAGGAAAGGAAAATAAAGATACTTGGAAGTATTTTTGTTTGTTTGTTTGTTTGTTTTAAAACTCATAGTCTATGAGGTTCAGGCTATCTAGGGAAAAAGGGGAAATAATATGGAATTCCAGATTCTTTTAGCCTTCTTCAAATTATGTGGTTTCACCATCCACCAATTGCTCAAGCTAGACAAGAAGTAGATTTTTTTGTTTTGTTTTGTTTTTCTCTTCTCCTCCGTTTTCATGTCCAGTCCTTGAGGAATTCAGGTCAGTTCTATCTCCAAAGCATTTCTATCTCTACTGCTACCACCCAGATGTAGACTACCATTATCTCCTTCCTGTGTTCCTGTAATAGTTTTCTAAATGGTTTTCCTGCTTCCACGCTTGTCCCCATTCTCCACAGCACAGCTAGAGACATAAATCATACATCATAAAACATCAATCAGATTATTTCACTTCTCAGAATCCTTCCGTGTCTTCTGATTGCACCTGAAATAAAGTCCAGACTCCTTTCCCGGCCTCCAAAGCCCTGCGTGGCATCTGAGACCACCTCTTCAACCTCATCCCCAACCACTCTCCCTGACTCCAATCACACCAGCCTTTTTTCTATTCCTCAAACACACTGAATTTACTCTTGTTTCAAAGGACTTACTCTTCCTGGAATATCCTTTGGGTCCTTCTGATCTTTGTTTACATGTTATCTACTCAAAGTGGCGCTTCCTAGCCACTTCTGCCTGAAGTACTCTTCTCTGTCCACCTTTCCAACCATCCAATGAATTATTTTTTCACAGTAATACAACTTTATTGCTGAGACTTTATTACCATTTGTTTTTATTGGTTATGGTTGAGGACTCCTTTAAAATATAAACTCCATGAGGATTCCTGACACATAGTAGGTACTTAAAATGTCCACTGGATGTTTGTAGAAGGAAAGAAAGTGAACAGATCAGGAGAAATTAAAATCAAGAAACAAGAGTCTGGTGTGCTGAGAAGTGGCCAGTGACGATGGATTGCTAGGCTTTGAAGATTTCAGAAGAGAAGGTTACTAGCTGTGTGACCCTGGACATTCTCGTTCTCTGAACTTCACTTTATGGTTAATAATAGTACATGTCTCCATGAGCTGTTAGGAGAACGACATGAAGTAGAGTGGACAGACGCACACTGTGGTCTTGTCAAGCTATTTCAGGAAGTCAGTACTTGCACAAATGGATTCATAAGCTCTATGTTTGGGCCTCTCATCATGGAGTTTACCCCCTTGATAATTACTTATTATTAGAATTAAAAATGGACAAAATTGTAACTTTTTAAAAACACCTGGATATCTGATGGGAACTGGAAATTAGATTAGAACAAAGCATTCCCATCAACCAATAAGAAAAATATAAAAAACTCTGGAAAATTGGGCCAACGGTGTGATAAACAGATTTCAGTTCAAGAAGTACAAAAGGATCTTAAAAATATGTAAAAACACTTACCTTTTCTCATACCTATAGATATGCACTTACAACTGCATTGAAACATATTATTTATATATTAGGTTGACAAAAATCCTAGCATTTAATAACATACTTGGCTGGCCAGCCTGAGAGGCAGGCACATTCTTATATATTTGGTGGAGGAAAAGTTGGTACAACCTCCGTGGAGGGCAATTTAGCAATATTTATCACAGTTTTAAATGCAACGCCTTGGACTTAGCAATTCTACTTTTATATATTTATCCAATAAATAGGCTCACACATATTTTGAAGGATGACTCTTCTAGAACCTTCAGTAAAGCATTCTTTATAATCATTAAAAACTGAAAACAGCCATCAATAGAGAAGCAGTTAAATAAATGATAATAGAGCTATACAAGTGAAAGGTAGGCAGTTATTAAAATTTGTGAGGCAATTCTAGCTATATTGATGTGAAAAGATCTTCACAATACATTACCAAGAAAAAAAGTTAAAAACAACACACATACTTGACTAACACTGTATCTTTTTGAAAGAAGTTTTACAGAAACACATTAACTGTGGGAAGATCAAATACAATAGGGCAGGAGCATTTGTAGAAAGACTGGTTGAAAGGGCACTCTAGTGGATTGTGTGAGAGATGATGGTTACTCAGGTAAAGGCAGTGATGTGCACAGGAACAAATGATTAGAGTCAAACAGCTGTTTTCAAGAACTCAATGACTGTGTAGGGATGGTGGTAGGGGGAAGGAGTTACTGTTATGGTGGGCTTAAGAATTCTTCCATGATGGGACACATAAGCAGAAGTGTCTGCCGGCAAGATGGGGAGTCCTGGGTCAGTCATAGAATTGCAGGGGAAAATCAGAAGTTCTGTCTAAGTGGAGATGTCCACTGTAGACTTGTAGATATGGTTCTGGAGCTCAGAAGAATTGCTGGAGAGATGAATTTGGGAGCAGATTGCCTAGGGAGGGCAGATAGAATCAAAAGAAAAGTGGCACCAGGACTAAGCCCTGAACATGTAGAGATTGAATAGAAAAGAAAGATCTGGCACTGGAGACCCCAGAAACCCAAGAAATAAAACTAGGAGAACACAAGGCCACAGAAGCCAAGAGTGTTATTCACTGATGAAGGTCAAGAAGAAGCATCACAACTCGTTTCTGTTATAAATTTTAAGCTTTCGGAGCTTATTTTATATATTTTTGTATCCCAGAGCCTTGCCCTGTACATCACACATGATAAATGATCAGTAAATTTTTGTTAAATTTTGGAAAGAAATATATGCACAGAGAGAAAGGCAGACATACAGAAAGACAAAAGAGTTTATGTTTGGATCTCCAAAAATTAAAAATTAAAAAATAAACAAATAAAACAGATTCCCTTGAAGTTTACCACAAACTAAACTTGATCTTAGGCAGTAGGGAGTCCTGCACCCTTTGTTTGCTCTCAAGCTGGCACGGGATAGGGCGTTCACAGTACCATGTTGTTGCCTTCCAGAAATATTTTGATAGGTGGTACCTGTGCCTGGTCAATCTGAGTCATTTTTTTAATCTTTATTTAGGTCCTGGGTGATGACAAAAACAGCAATTTGCTTTCCCTCGTCTATCTGATCCCATCACATCACCCTGAATCAGTTGATGGAATCTGGGGAATCCATTTCCGTGCCCTATATTCTATAAGAACCTCTTATAGAAGCCACCAGCTTCTCAGTTTGTTATTGACTCTGCATAAAGGTGTTGGCTGCTATCAGCAGAAGCCGTAGAGAATATCACAGAGAAAAAGTTGCCTTGGTTGGGAGAACATGGAAATGTACAACAAAGTGTCCTTGAAGTAGAAATTTTAGAAACTAAAATAATACATGTACTTTAAGCGATACTAAAAATGCTGTGACATCCTGTGTTATTTAGTTAGACCAGAAGACAGCAAACTTTTTCTATAAAGAGCCAGACAGGAAGTATTTTAGGCTTTCCTGGCCATGCAGTCTTTCTCAATTACTCCATTCTGCCACTATAATGAGAAAATAGCCATAGTGATAGGTAAATGAGCAAGCCAGTTGTTTCAATAAAACTTTATTCATGTACACTGTAGTGTTTATTTCACATAATTTCCCCATGATATGAAGTATAGTTCTTTTCTTGATTTTTTTACCCCCAACTGTTTTAAAAATGTGAAAACAATCCTTAGCTCACAGGCCACATAAAACAAGGCATGAGCTGGATTTGGACTGTGGGCAGTATATTAGCAACCTCTGGTTTAGACACACATGAAGATGATATGATGAGAACAATATTCAGATTTGGACTTATAAAGAAAATAATGTGTTGTGTGTGTATATATGTATATATCTATCTTTATTTTAAACTCTCAAATTTACTTGAACATATAAACACATTTGCCTACATCTGACTTAATTTGGTAATAAAGTGTGTCTCTTCAGTTCTATTCATTGAATGCTTTGCTTTCTCTTCCTGGCAGTGGACATGTTCATGGTTGTAGTACAGCCTTGCACCACAAAACGGCATTTTGGTCAACAACAGACTGCATACACAATGGTGGTCCTATCAGATTATAATAATAGAGCTGAAAAGTTCCTGTTGCCTGGTGACGTTGCAGCCATCAGAACACCGTAGTACAACATATGACTCATGGACATTAGTGTAAACAAACCCTTGTCCTGCCAGTTGGATACAAGTACAGCACGTGCAATTTTATAGAGTATCAATACTTGGTAATGATAAACAACTACATTACCAGTTTATGTATCTATTATACTATACTACTATTTTTGAGTATATTTCTTATTTTTAAAAAAGTACAGTAAAAGAGTCTGCTGTTACACCAGCATCGGTTTCATACGTCTTTTTCTCATATTTGATTTAGTCTTTTTTTCTTCTATCATGGCTTAGAAGCAATAGGCTATCTTATATATGTGTTGTGCGTATGCACGTGTACACTTGCATATCTACATACACACACACATACACCATATAACCTAGGTGGATAGTAGGCTATATCATGTAGGTTTGTATAAGTACACGCTAGAAGTTTGCAAAATGACAAAATTACCTAAGGACACATTTCTCAGAATGTGTTCCCATTCTTAAGATGATTTCATATAGAGCAAAATGAAGAATTCTTACTAGTTGGCTTTATAAATACCCAAATCAAGAGAGAACTGAGTGGTGCAGTTAATCACATTTCGAACTATATTCATTCATTCAGTAAGTATGTATTAATGATCTACTTCTTGCATAGGGCAATCCATGGTAATATGGAGTCAAAGAGGTTAGATCCCTAAGAGGTAGGTAGGTAGGTAGGTAGACAAAAAAAACCTAGTGACTTATAAGTTTAGTGAAAATGGTTTGGGCATGTCACTGTATAAATGTAGACATTTGAAGCAGTGGATAGGCAGTCAGAAAAGGCTAAGTTTAAATCTGAGCTCTTCTGCATCTCAGCTGTGTGAACTTGGGTTGATTATATAAACCATATAAGCTTCAGTTTCCTCTTTTTAAAAATAGAGGTAACAATAACTACTCTAAAGGAGGTTGTGGGAATTAAATAAGGTAACATGTAAATTAGCTAGCATGGTACCTGGGACGTGATCAGCAGTCAATAACTCCTAGCCATTGTTGTATTACAGCAATATGAGGATATATCACTTGTTCACCCAGAAAACACAGTAGGAGGTGGGGGGAGCGTGACCTTGTCAGTAATGAAGTCATGGATACATATGGAAACCCACAAACCTGAGATTTGACACCTGGTAGAGAACATTTGGGTGAAAATAAAAGCAGAAGTAACATTGTCCCAGGAATATGTAATGAGGCACCAGGCCAGTTGACTTCCCTAGCAACCAGCAGCTGGATTGTTTTAAGAAGCTCCACCTACAGGTCTGACTCCCCAGCCTGCCAACACTGAGAGGCCAGTTCTAACTGGAAGAAAGTGCATCAAGGATAAGAGCCCCTACCACCTTGCTTCCTTCCAGTCAGGTCAGCTGTGAGCCTTGGACACCTGTAGGTCCCTCCTACTATGTTTGCCCAATTTTTGGCCTCCAATATGTCACACTCCTTTCTGGCCATTGTGCCTTGCATCTAGATCTCAGTTCTGAGATGTGGGGCCCTGTCCTGGTCCCTAACTTACTTTTACCATGATTTTGATGTCTTGTTTAGCTCAACTCTGACCAGTCCTCTTCTCCAGGGGGCTATATTCTATTACCCACTCTTGCTGTGATCATCTTAGACCATGGGACACAGGTCCCTTACCCTTCATGGATAACCTGCTGCTGGAATAAGTCTGGACTGCTTGGTATTAATAGCTTTCTGAATGTTTTACTTTGGTATGGGACACCAGATCTTGCACAGCCTAGCTTCCCTAATCCAGGACAGCTCCTGTATTCACAGCCTGGCCCTGGGACTACCCCTACCCTGGTCTTGACTCACACCCTTTCTCCACTGGCCATGTGCTGTCAACTAGTTCTAGCATGCCTTGTGATCCCGTTATGGCAGCATTCAATAATGCTTTCCAAGTAAAGATGACAAAATTATTGGCATAGGAGTGTAGTGGAGAAGTTCAATTGATCTGACATCATCAACTGACAATATTGTTCTGTGGAAAAGCGAGCATCAAATAAAGTTGGCACTATTTAAATTTAAACTAATTGCTTATTGAAGAAATACTATTCTATGCCTGATTATAACCAGCTAAGAAGAATGTGTTAGCAAAGTAGAAGTGACAGTCAACTTGAAGTAAGTGACCACAGCACCCTTGAAATTGTAATAGCCAGAGAAGGCAACTGCATTCACTAACCTCATGTGAAGACAAAGACATCATATGTACATGAGCCTGTCTGGGCAGGAAATAGGGAATAAAGCTCAAGAAAGATGACTTGCAATATATGTTTTTGTAAAATCAGTGATTTCAAGGAAGAAAAGAAAACATTAGAATGCTTGCTGAAGAAGTGATCTGATAAACCTGTGGGTTTGGGGGGTGGGAGTATTTTGTTTTGTTTGTGGTACTGGGCTGAGCTATATCTCCAGCCCTTTTTGTTTTGAGACAGGGTCTTCCTAAATTGCTGAGGCTGGCCTGGAACTTGTGATTCTCCGGCCTCAGCCTCTAATTTGCTAGGATTACAGGCATGCACCACCATGCTCAGCATTAGCTCATATTTATAAAGGTCACGCAGGAAAGACTGGAGGAAGGATGTACAGTAGTCCTGCCCTTATCTGCAGGAAGGTTATGTTCAAGGCCCTCAGTGGATGCCCAAAACCACAAAGAATATCAAATCCATATAAACTATGTTTTTTTCCTATACACAACATACCTATGATAATGTTTAATTTACAATTTAAGACACAGTAGGAAATTACAACAATAACTAAACTAGAAAAATTATGACAATATATTGTAAGAAAAGTGATTTAAAACTAGTGAATTGTTTATTTCTGGAATTTTCCATGTAATATTTTCAGACTATGGTTCACTAAAGGTAACTGAAACTGCAGAAAGCAAAACCTCAGATAAGGGGGAACTACTTTGTAAGAAGGGCCCATGAGAATAATGCTTGAGGGGTTCATGTCCAGAGGCAGCTGGAGTCTGGGAATAGTACTGAAGACAAAGATTGGTCTCCATGTTTATTTTTGCTTACATTTATAATAAAGAATAATAAAGAATGAGGGGTAGGGCTATTGAATGGGGCAGACTGACTGATGTGAATAGTTAATTAAACAAACAGAACAGTTCAACTGTAGCCTTCCCTAGATTCTAAGGTACAGATTCTTTTTTTTTAATATTTATTTTTTGGTGTAGATGGACACAACACAATGCATTTTATTTTTATGTGGTGCTAAGGATCGAACCCGGGTCCCGCCCATACTAGGCGAGCACTCTACCGCTGAGCCACAATCCCAGCCCAAGGTACAGGTTCTTTATTCCCACATTTTTAATATTTCTAAAAATCAGAATGTATCTTCAATAGGCACCTGTAATGTGGTAATGTGTTTTGGAAGATCTTGAGGCAGTCATTAAAGCGTGGTACATCCTACCATAAGTTGATTTTAGAATACAGGAAATTTGGAATTTTATTATTTTAGCTCTAACAGTATTAATTGCGCTCAACAGATAAGGGGTCCACTTTGTGTCCTGAAAGTGGTAGTGCTGTTAGTGGTCACTGAAAGATAGGAAAGCATCAGAAAGAAGTTTGGATGCCACATTCAGAAGTGTGTTATTCCACAAAGGATGCAGGATTGGATGAGCACTAGTGAAGAATAAGAGTGGCAAATACTAGGACCCAGAAAGGCCAATGGGATTCAAAACCTTCTAAAGACAAGGACACCACTGCCATCCCTTAGAAGCCAAGTCACTGAACTTGTCACAGGGGGTCTGGATGGAGATAGGGAATGTATGTTGAAAAGGCCAAGGGAGTTAAGATACAGAAAAGGATAAACAATTATAGAGATATTCAAGATGGGGTTAGATGGACAATGGCTTCCCCTGGGCCGGATGTTTTGAACTGTGCCTGGCACATGGTACCACTGTGTCCTGCCTCTTCTGAACCAATTAGGTGATTGACTTTAAACCCTGATGTCCTGGTGTCCAACTCCCTCAGCTTCTACTGACCCAAGGGAAGCCTCCTCTGAGTAGGTATTTAGAGGTCGGGGAACACAAAACAGGGGAAGATATTGCAAAGTGATTGAAACTTGGGCAAATAAATAGGACAAGGAATGGTCCAAATAACTAAAGAACCAGGTAACCAGAAGACAGAGACTTGGCCAGAATAAATTCAGGGGAGAGTTGAGGCTGTTGTCTATTTGCATCACATCTTTGAAGTCCATGTTAAAGAAGGAATTCAGAGAACCTATAGATCAGTTAACCATGGAGGAAATTGTTCCAACCACATCTGATCAGACCTCTAGAAACTGCAATGTGTCCAGGTGGTCCATATATATCTTGAACATAAAGGAAAGGGTCCATATCTTTTCATGATCTGAGCTCTAGTGTCTATGAGTATGAATAGAGGTAAGACAAACCAGCTTTTGAATGACAGGGCATCTGTCATTTTCCATGAAAAAACAATGATATTGATCCTTTAAAATAGAACGTTAGTTGCCATCTTACTTGCTTTCCACCTTTCCAACTGCTCCTTCCCCGAAAAGTTCTGGGAAAGCTGGGTTCTCCAGCACTACCTTCATCTCCAGGGGACAGGGCACGTGGCCAGGTTAAGCCAAGCAGTGAATAACATCCCTTCAGACTTAATGACTTACTCAAGTATGGGCATGAGACCTAAGTCAGTTTCATCAAAGAGAATGTCAGGACTTTTGCTGGGAATGCTAGACCAAAGATGCTTCCTTCCGGAAGTTAATGCACAAACAAGTAACCCTGAAAATTCTTGGCACCATCAAGGGACCACAAGAGGAGAGTCTGTTGAGATTGGAGCTGTCACCAGTGGCTAAAGCAAAGAAATGAAGTGAGAACTGTCAGGTCCTGTCCACATTGTGTGAGGTACCTGACCAAACAGACCTGAAGTCTTTGAACTTTTCACTTCCAGGACCCAGAAAATTCTATTTTGTTGGTTAAGACACTTTAAGCTTAGGTTTCTATTTCTTGAAATGGAACCATCCTCTCTGGTTCAATAGGATGGAACAAACAACAGTTAAGAAGGAATGGAATACGTTTCAGATGAATTAAGGGGTTCATTGTGGAAAATGACCCACATAAGAAAAGTGACATTCGTTGAAAAGAGGAAAATGCCACAGGCATTGCTTGATCCGCAGGTGGTAAAAGGCCTTCAAGAACAAAAACATAAAGCTTGATGATTTCTAAAAGAAAAATGTTGATATATCTGATTACTTAGAACTTTTAAATTTATGGAGATAAAACAGCATCACAAACAAAATTAAAAGGCAAATGACATGTCTAGGACTTTAGATAGAGCTATAACAAAGGGTAGTGTCCTTAACATAGAAAGGAATCTTACACAATTATAAGAAAAACACAACATCTCAAAAGAATGAGTAAAGAGGCCAGGCCTGGTTGTGGGCCACACCTACAATCCTAGCAACTGGGAGGCTGAGGCAAGAGGATTTAGATTTCAATTTGGAGGTCAACTTGGGCAATTTTGTGAGTTGCTGCCTCAAAATTAAAAAAATAAAAAGGAACCTGCATGTAGCTCCACAGTAGATTCCCTGTGTGTTCAATTTCCAGAGCCCCCCCCCCCCCCCCCAAAAAAAAAAGAATAAATAAGAACATGAAAGGACAAAAAGAAAAAAGGAATTCAAATAGTCATCGAAGATTAAAAAGATTCAGTCTCACAGGTAATTAAAGAAAATGCAAATTAAAGTAAAAGCCTGGACTGGGGGTGAGACTCAGAGGTAGAGCATGTGATTAGCATGTGTGAGGCCCTGGGTTCTCCAGCACTGCCCCAAACAAACAAACAAAAAACCAGCCAGATGCCTTTGAGCCTTGCAAATGGTCAAAAACATTTATAAGATGCTTTCTTGCATGGATAAAGATTCAGGGAAATAATTGCACTCCTATTATATTGGAAGCCTGAACTGATATAAGCATTCCGCAGAGCAATTTGTCATTGAATGTTAAAAAACCTTAAAATAGGGCTGGAGTTGTGGCTTGGTGGTAGAGTGCTTGCTGCTTGCCTGGCATTTGTGAGGCCCCTGAGTTCAAGCCTCAGCACCAGATATAAATAAATAAATAAAATAAAAGATCCATTGACAATTAAAAAAAAATTTAAACAGGGAAATAAGAACATACTTTTTAAAAAATTAAAATATACAAACCATTTAACACAGTAATTTCATTTTTAAGTCGTTATTCAAAGAAAATGATTGGAAATGCTCACAAAATTTAATGTAGAAGAACATTTAGTGTCATTTTTTTTTTTGGTGGTACTGAGGATGGAATCCAGAGTCTCACACCTACAATGCAAGGGCTCTCTTCTGAGCTGCATACCAGTCTTTTAATATTTATTATATTATATTATATTATATTATATTATATTATATTATATTATATTATTTTTGCAGAACTGGGCATTCTACCACTGAACTACATCCTCAGACCTTTTTATTTTATTTATTTACTTTTAAATTTTTGAGACAGAATCTCACTAAATTGCTGAGGCTGACCTTGAACTGACAATCTTCCTGCTTTGGCCTTTCAAATTCCTGGGATTAGCCTGGCTAGTACAGCATTCTTTATAACATTGAGCATTTGGACATCTAAGTGTCAAAAAGAATTATTGCACATATTGGTATATTCCTATGATGGAATGTATGTATACAACAAAAAGTGGGTTTGGGAAGATGTCATGGCATCAGAAAATGTTGGTCATTTATTTTAAATATATTTTCTCAGGAAAAAAAGACTAGTAAAATATTAACAGTGGTTATATCTTTTTTGGGTTTGGTGGGAGGGGCTACTGGAGATTGAACTCAGGGGCACTTGACCAGTGAGCCATATCCCCACCCCTATTTTGTATTTTATTTAGAGACAGGGTCTCACTAAGTTGCTTAGCACCTCATTTTTGCTGAGGCTGGCTTTGAACTTGTAATCCTCCTGCCTCAGCCTCCCCAGCCACTGAGATTACAGGTGTTTGCCACTGCACCCAGCAACAGTGGTTATATCTTGGTAGTGAACTCAAATTGATTTTATTTTCTTCTTCATGACTTATGTATATTCTAAATCTATCTCAGCAGACATACATATTCTTCCGGTCAGGATAAAGAAAAAGTTTAAGGGACTGAGGGTATAACTCAGTGGTACAGCACTTGCCTAATCCCCAGTACTGCAAAAAGAAAAATGATAAGGAGGAAAGAAAGAGAGAGAGAAGAAAAATTTAAGATGAAATGGGATCCCAAGGTGAATGACGGCAATGTAAATTTAAATAAAATTTAAATTTAGATAAGATTCAAATTTAAATGAATTCAAATCTTCAGATCCATATAAACTACATCTAGGGATACAAAAAATACTTCCAGATATGATCATAGACACATTGTGAAGAATCACTGAAGAAAGAAGTACCATATGCCTGAGGTTAGGCAATTATGCCAGTTTTTAAAAGGGGAAAAGTGAATTCGTTTAGAACCTATTCACTGATAAGTTTAGGTTGCTTGGGAAAAGAAAACCCGTATAAGTAAGCGCCAGCATGGGTTCACTTAAGTTAAATACCTGCAAATTACCCTCATTTCCTTATCTCCATATTCAAGTCATGAGGTCCCCATTCCAGACCTCCAGAATAGGCATCATTATTATTCCCATTATGCAGAAGCCACAGGTCAGAGATGTTAAGTGATTTGCCCAAAATCTTAAACCTGGTTTGTTTGGTTTTTTGGTTGTGTTTTGTTTTGTAGATAAGGTTCCTATGTCCAAAGAGTAGAGGCATATTTGTAGTACCTGACATTGTAGAGATTTTCTAGGGATCCTGGTAGACAATATTATACAATATATTTAGTAGATGAAATGATTATATACAAAAGTGGATTCATAGGACTTAGTTTACCTGGAGGTTTCTAAGTGGTAATAATAATAATAATACCACTCACTGATACTTATTGGATTCAAGGTTCTGGGCAGAAGTGCTTTCCATCATTACCTTTGTTAATCTTCCCTAACATCTGAGAAGTACTGATATCCTCATTTTACAGATGAGTAGACCAAGGCTCAGAGTGGTTTATAAATTCATTTGTGAGTACATAGCTAGTAAGTAGAGCAGCTGGGATCCAATAACAGAAAATCTGGGTGCAGAACCCATTTGCTTAACCGTCATGCCAAAGTATTTTCTTTTGGTCCTTGGCTCCTATTATAGTCAACATTTTATTTTTATTTTATTTTATTAATTTATTCATTTTAACAAGCATTGAACCCAGGGGCATTTATCCACTGAGCCACATCCCCAGCCCTTTTTATTTTTTATTTTTAAGACAGGGTCTTGCTAAGTTGCTTAGGATCTAGCTAAGTTGCTGAGGCTGGCTTTGAACTTACTATCCTCCTGCCTCAGTCTCCAGGGTCACTGGGATTATAGGCATGTGCTACTGTGCCTGGCTTTTCTTTTTATTAAAAGAAAGTTTTTTTTAATCTTGAGTAGCAACTCGAAAGGCATACATCTACTAAGAACACAAAGCTGAGAGAATCCAAGGAAAGCAAGAAAACCAAAATATACTGAGCACTCAGTAGATATTCTACCCTGCTTGTTTCAGCCTCAGAACCACTTTGCAATGTGGACAGGCTTAGCTCTCTTCTCAGTATTAAGCTCACTGAGACTCAGAGAGATCACATGACACATTCAAAGTCAGTGGGCTACCTAACAAAAGCAAAATTTGAATGTAGAATGCCTGACTCCTAAGCCCTTGCTCTTTTTTTGCAGGGGGTGGGGTGGAGGTGGAAGGGTGCAGGGGGGTACCAGTTATTGAACTCAGGGGCACATCCCCAGCCCTATTTTGTATTTACTTAGAGACAGGGTCTCACTGAGTTGCTTAGCACCTTGCTGTTGCTGAGGCTGGCTTTGAACTCATGATTCTACTGCCTCAGCCTCCTGAGCTGCTAGGATTACAGGCGTGTGCCACCACACCTGGTTAACCCTTGTTGTTTTTACTACTTGGCAATAAAAATCAATGTAAAAACATAATATTTAGTGAGGGAAAAATGTTAAATCCTGCAATTGACTTTTAAAAGTGTAAGATTTGGTGAGACCTAGTTTGTAAAACTTTCCAGTCCAAAAGATGTCAGGATATTGATTGTGAAGCACCTGGAGGCAGCAGTATGGCCTCAGGACGCATATACAATCTACAATCTCAGGTGGTGGGACCACAGGGACCGTGTCCTGAACAAGGGAAAGGATGCTCCTACTGGTTTGTACACTGCTTTACTAGATGAAGACAATTGCAATTAACTTTGAATTCAACATTTTTTTTTTTTGTACCAGAGATTGAACCCAGGGGTGCTTAACCACTGAGTCACACTCTCAGCCCTTTTCTATATTTTATTTAGAGACAGGATATCACTAAGTTGTTTGGGGCCTTGCTAAATGCTGAGGTTGGCTTTGAATTTGAGATCCTCCTGCCTCAGCCTCCCAAGTCACTGGGATTACAGGTGTTTATCACCATGCCTAGGTGAGTGCAACACTTTAAAAGAGATTAGCTATGGATACTTGGAGGGAAATAGCCAGCTGATAATAAAATACCTACCTACCAACAAACATACACGTGTGTAAAGACCAGATTATTTTGTAAAACTGAAACAAGTGGGAAATCCCCAAGGGGGCAGGGGAGAGGAATCTTCAGTTAGCAGAAGGACTGCTGTATGGAAGAAACTCTTGTTGCATCAGGTACAGCTCCAGAGGACAGAGAGCTGTGGTCAGAAGAAGGCAAGTTTAGGCTGATAAATGAAAAGCCAAAACATGACTGCACCTGGGATGTCTTTTTGAGCGTTGCAATGCTGGTCTGCTACTTTGGACACAGCAGGTGCTCAATGAATATAGGCTGAACCAAATAGAATGCTTGGCTGTGCAAACACTCAGAGGTTGTCTTGTGGACAGAAGCTGGATGACCGGCCACCTGCTGTACTTAAAACTCCCATCCCTACACCTGGCCCTGCTCCACCTTCTTCCACCACTACCTGGACTGCTCCCAGCCACACTTCAAAAAAGGGGCTTAGCTAGGTCCCTTGCAGACCAGCTTCTAACTCTCTAGACACTGTTTGTCTCATCTTCTAAATTACAGCACCTCCTTGTCCTTTCATCCTGGCCCATCATTACCTCTCAGAAGGTGGCTTCTCCCTCTATTGACAGACCTTACTCTGTCCCACTCCTGTGCCACCTCTCTGCAGGTTCGTTTCTAGTCCTACCCCAACCTCTGTTTCTTCTCTCCTGACAGCTGCCTGCATGCTTTCATTCTGGGCTCGTGGTTTGTCTTCCCCAGGACATCCTATCCATTATGAAGGCTTATCTGAATCTGTGCATTCAGTCCAACCTCTCTCCTCATCTGCAGACCTGTCATTCATTCATACTGGACACCCTGCAATTGTTTCAAACTTAAAATGCTACTAATCATCCCCTCCACACCTGGTCTCCCTGTGTTGAATGTAACTAAACTTTAACCTTGGCCTGTCTCCTGTACTGCCAGACTTACACCTAATCAATCATGGTGTATTTGATGCTGTTTCTAAATCCCCCCTGATTTTGACACTACATTTTTCTTTTCTTTTTTCGGTACATGGTATTGAACCCTGGGCTGTTTTCCCACTTAGCTACATCACTAGTTCTTTCTCCACCCTCCACCCCTTTATAATTTTTTTTTTTTTTTTTTTTTTTGAAGCCAGGAGCTGTGGCACACACCTGTAATCCTAGCAGCTTGGGAAGCTGGGGCAGGAGGATCATGAGTTCAAAGCTAGTCTCAGCAAAAGCAAGGCGCTAAGCAACTCAGTGAGACCCTTTCTCTAAATAAAATACAAAATAAGACTGGGGATGTGGCTCAGTGGTTAAGTGCCCTGAGTTCAATCCCTGTCCCGAAAATTTGGAGACAGGGTCTTGATATGCTGTCCTGGCTGGTTCAAACTTGCAATCCTCCTGCCTTGGCCTCCGAAGTAGCTGGGATTATGGCTGTGTGCCCCTCACCCGGCTATTCACTACTTTTCATTCCACTGTTGCCATAGAGACCTTAATCCCTTCCTTATAGACTGTTGCAGTGGTTGGTAATTGACCTTCCTGGCCACGTTCTCTCCTTAATCTAGTTCAGCCTCCATCTTGCTGCCAAAATTCATATTTTTATTTTTGAAACATAAATACTTATGTCTCTCCCTTCTTTAAGGACCTCTAAGAATTACTTCTCGTCTTCTGTGTAAAGTCCATATTCCTTAGCTGTTCATCAAAGTTCATGAAACCTACCTAGAACCTACTTACCAATCATCTCCAACCTGCACCAGACCGCTTCCTATTCTCTGAACATTTTCTCTTTTCACACCTTTGAGCCCATTTATTTATTTACTTACTTATTTTGCAGTGCTGGGGATTGAGCCCAGGGCCTTGCACAGGTGTGGCAAGCACTCTACCAACTGAGCCTTTTTTTAAAAAAAATTTTTTTAGTTGTAGATGGACATAATACCTTTATTTATTTATTTTTATGTGGCACTGAGGATTGAACCCAGTGCCTCACACATACAAGGCAAGTGCTTTACCACTGAGCCACAACCCAGCCCTCTTTCCTCATCTTCTTCTCCTTGGTGTGTGGGGGGGAATATATTTTCTCCTCTTGGCCAACTCATCTCTCCTCCTTCAGGGCCCAGCCCAAACTTGAGCACCCCTGGGGAAAGAAGCCCTCTTCAGAAGACAGGCCAGGGAGACAGAGATGGTATTTGTCTATTATTTTTGTGGTGCTAGGAAGGAAACCCAAGGTCTCATGCACCCTTTGCAAGATCTACCCTTAGCCATATCCCCAACCTCCATGGTGTGGTATTTAAAGCAATGGACTGAATGGGCAATGACAGAGGTGCAAGCCCAAGGTGACTTCCAACATTCAGAGATCAGAAAGAGCCCAGCAAGAGACTAAGAACAAGGAGGAAGGAAGACAGCAAGTGTCAATAAGAAGGGACCAATCATCTGTGCTAAGAGGCTACAGAGGGGGTGAGATGTGGTCTGAAAACAAACCACTGGAATCAACATCATGGAAGTCACTGAGACTTCTCAGCTGTGTGTTTAATGGAGTAACAGGAGCAGAAGGCTGATTGGGTTGGCTTTAAGAGATAGAGATGAGGCAGTAGATGCTTCTTGAATGGGTGAAGCCTGGATAAATGAAGAAATGATATATGTCAGAGAGGATCCCATGAATTCGGAACTAACATCAATGAATTATTTTGAACTCTTAAAGTAGCTGAAAAATTCCCAAGTATAAATGAGGGTGTGATTTCAGTGTCAAAGTTCTTCACAAGTGACAAGAGAATGCAGAGTATGATCACTGAGGCAGTAGATTAGTCTAAGGACAGTTCTGTGTGAATTCTGCTGTGTTTGTATTTCTTCTCTCTCCCTCTTTCTGGCCTCAGTTCATACAGGCCTCCATGCCAGCCTTCTCTGAGGGGAAGATGGAGTCCCAGGAAAGAGCTGTCACTACAGGGACTTGGTGTAGAATTTTCAGAGGCCATTTCCAAGTACCTCCTCCTGGTGTTGCCAATAAAAAACTTATAAGGCTGGTTCTGTCCTTTTGGAGGCTGGGCAGCTCCAACCTGAACAGTCTGAAAAAGGTTTAAGAGGAAAAACCTGCCCCATCCAACCATGCAATTGAAAATGCTATGGGGTGTTTGTTTGTTTAGGTATTAGGGTTTAAACCCAGGGGCACTTTACCACTGAGTATTATTTTAAGACAGGGTCTCATAAATTGCCCAGGCTGGTCTGGAATTTACAATCCTCCTACCCCAGTTCCCAAATCACTGGGATGGCTGGGGATATATCTCAGTTGGTAGAGTTCTTGCTTAGCATGCCCAGGTCCTGGGTTCAACCCGTAGCACCCCCCAAAAAAAAAATCACTGGGATTATACATGTGAACCACCATACCCACTTGTATTTTGAAGTATTTCTACATACAAAATTTTTATAGTAAAATATAATGGAAATGGGCTAAGAGACCACCTAGATTTGATGAAAAAGTCCGCTGTTTCTATTAGTCCCTGGAGGATAATAGTAATGAAATATGGATAATACAAAACTTGGGAAGACCAGAGAAACCTTGACTGTGTGCTTTTCCCTCTGCGATATTCCTTAAATAGTGAGTACAGATCCACATAGAAAGTGTTTTTACTTACACGACGGCAGACAAGACATTTCCCTTTATAGAGTCATTCATGAGCATCTCCAGGCCTGAGATGGCAAACAGGACCAGTCATCGAATACCTAAAGCACCCGCCATCATACGACTTTCCTGCAGGTCTCCAGAGGCACAGTGTGATCTTACTCATGTCATTGCACATGCTGTCCCCCACACCCGGAGTGCACAGGTCCTCTTCCAGGAGTGCTTGGCTCTCAGACCACCTCTGTCCAAGGCCTTCCCTTTTCTTATTCACTCAGGAACTAAATCAAGGGTCAGGCCTGTTTCCTCCCCAGGGAGAGCCATTCCTATGACCTTTTTAGGTTGGTGACTCCCAATGCCTGTGGGCACCCCACACAGATCAAGCCAGATTTCCCCTCTGTGCTCCCCAAACTATTCTGGTCCTTATCTCTTATCTCCTCACCTTCCACAATGAACAGCAAGTGTTTAATCTGGCTCTTTACTAGGCTGTGCGTTTCTTGAAGTCTTTGATTTTGTCTTTTCCCTGTTTTTATCCTTAACATCTAGAATATCTAAAACAATACATTTTGGGCCCAAGATGTTTGTCAAATGAATGCATGAATGCTTGAGAGTGTGAGGAAATGAAAACGTGAATAAATACATTAAAAGATCAGAAAAACTCTCTGACCTGAAGCTCATGAAAGAACAAGAGTATCAGTGCCTTTACGTATGTGCTAAATTTGTATAGGTAATGGCGTTTCCCAGGTCGACTCGAGGCAACAAGACCATTATGACATAACTCCCACGGAGAGGGGATGGCACCAGAGTGGCTTGTGGTGCATGTGGTGCCAGCTGAGATCCCTGCCGAGGATGAGCAGAGTTGGTCGGGAGTTGATTGGTTAGCTCTAGATTCATGAGAGCAGCTGGATCCGAGGAGTCACGTGACTATGTTGGTCCTTGTTATTTCTCCCTAAGAGATTTTTCATTTTTAAATGTAAGGGCAAGATACACCTTTAATAAACATGTTTATCCAAAATGTGGCTTCGTTGTTAATAAAAAGTGAAAAATAAACCAGCAATGACACCTCTTAAATGGAAGTTACATTGAACCAGTCATTTCATTCCCACCTCCCTGGATTTCTTTCATGCCTCATTTATAAAATGATAATAGCCCTTACTAGTATTTACATTATAAAAGCGTTGTTACTCTAAATTAGATAGTCCTAAATGGGTAGGGTGTCTTCTGTGAAAGACAAGCATTATACACAAATGAGGTATTATTATTTAGTTTTTCCTTTTCAGTCCCCTCAAATGAGAATTAGATGAAAATTCTGCTTTAAGCAATATCTAGCAGGTAAAGATTATTGACTTTAGGGAAATGGAAAAACAACAACAAAAAAATCTTCAGCTGAAAACTCGGTTGGCCTTCTGCACACCAACCAAAAATATTGGGCTAATACGTGCTGTTTACTAGTGTTCTCTCTCTTTTCTGTGCTCTAATCACAAACTGAAGACAGTTAAGCCTTTCCGTTTCCTCACAGTGTGCACTTTAGAGAACCTAGACGTCCTGGAAGGATCATAATTTAGAAATCAAGTTTCCACTCTTCAAGTCACTAGGTAGTTTTCTTATTCACTCAGGGACTAAATCAACGGTCAGGCCTGTTTCCTCCCCAGGGAGAGCCATTCCTATGACCTTTTTAGGTTGGTGACCACCAATGCCTGTGGGCACCCCCTTAGCAGCTCCTGGGCCAGAGCTTTGCTGTCTCCTCAGAATTCGGGGTCATGATGGTAGGAGAGGGGGTTAAAATTGGGGGACTGTTGTGAATGTCAGAAACTTCGTATCATGAAGGCCTGAGAACTAAAGCAGGGCCTCAGAAGCATGCAGGGTGGAGACGTGGACATGTGGACAGCGTAATCGCATCGGGCCTCTGAGCTTTACTTCCTTTCTGGTTCTTTGGTCCCTGTTCCTGCACGGCCCCCTGGACTCCTGCAGCATCCAAAGCCCCCCCAGCATCCATCCATTATGTCCTGGCTCACCTTCACTCCCTGGGACCAACCTTCAGCATGGCTTGCCGTTCTGGTCATCTGTTTTCCACCTGACCCGTTTATTTTGGCTTCTGGATTTTGCTCTCAGAGAGACTCCCTGCTTGCATAGCTGCCTGGCCAGCTGTGGGGCCAGCTGCCTGTTCCTGACTCCAAGGTGACCAGACTCCTCTCCCCTCCCCTGGCTGCTCCCATTACATGAGCCATGACAATAGGTGAGAGATAATGACTGTGAGAACCGTGTCTGACCAGATTTGTCCCTCTGTAGGTCATGTCGTTGGTGGATTGCTCAGAGAGGTCAGCGTACCTTCTTGCATCTCAGCAGGCCTTGGCCCAGGAACACCTACGAGGAGAACATAAAATTATAAATAAATGGCTTACCTTACAGTTCTGGCCTAGTCCAGGGCTAGTGGTTGGACCGTGTCTGCCCAGAGCATTGCCACAGTGGTCAGCTGCGCTAGTGTAAATAAAAATTCTTGAAAATGGGCCTCCCTCAGGACTCAATTTCCTTCCCTTGGGAAGAAGGTCTAGGGATCATGTCTTCTTCCACTTTGAAGGCAAACTTTTGACACACTGTCTGAATTCATTGGTTCCATGGTCTCCTCAATTCACTGTGACCTGACTTCTGTCCCCACCAGCCCAGCTCCTTACCAAAATGGTCAAATATTTCCTTGGTGCACCTGTGGGTGCTTCTCAGTCTTTCTTACTTGATCTCTTGACAGCGTCTGCCTTTGTTGCCCCACACCCTCGTGTATGTGAAATGTGCTTCCCCTCATCCTCTGAGATAAGCTCTGCTTCCTGTTGCCCCCTGTCCTCTGGCTGCATCTTCTATCTGCTTCTCAGGGTCCTTCCTCTGCCTACACTGTGAGCTTCACTGTGGATTCTATGGTCATGCTGATGATTTCTAAACCTGTATCTTCTGACTTCTGGATCCAACAGCCCTCTGGTGCTCTGACTGCTCACCAGGCATCAGAAAGGAACCCATCCAGGGCTGAATGGGTCACCTGCTCCCCCACCTACTGTCCATGTCGTTTTCATGTTCTCCACTGTCTTATGAGAGACATCACTATCCACCTTGTTGCCCAAGCCCAAAATCCGATCTGCAGTCTCAACTTCTCCCTCTTTGAAATGTCAACATGTAATCAATCACCATTCCAGCGCAGGGTACCTCCTCGATAACATGGCTTGCACATTTCTGCATAATGCAGTCCTTTGTACCTTTCCAGTTCTCATCCCTGACCACTTTGCCTGATTCTCTCTGCCTCACCTGCGTGGAAGTGCATTCGGGGCTGGTACTCGGCCTGCAGGTTCCGTTCTGTTATTTCCACAGTGTGTGCTGTGCCTCTACCTGAAATGGACATGCCACCTCCTTAGGATTAACTCTTTCTGCTTAGAAGTCACTGAATTCCCACTTCCCATCCTTTTCTCTGCTCAACACACTGCTTCCTTAGAGCTGGCTTTCCTGTTTCTACCTCCCTCTTTATTGTGAGCCTCCTGGAAGCAGTGACCATATTTTATCGTATTCCCAGCACCAACAAAGTCTATGGTACAAAATAGATGACTGAAAGTAAATACCAAAGGTATCATTGTGAGGTATAAGATGAATTTCCAACCAAAGAGCACAACTAGAATTTTAATAAATAAAGATTTATCAAGTCCCTTAATAACAGAGGAATGTAAAGATTGAAAATATTTAGAAGAACTGGGCACACCTGTAATCCCAGTGACTTGGGAGGCTGAGGCAGGAGGATCACAAGGGTGAAGCCAGCCTCAGCAACTTAGCAAGGTACTAAGCAAATTAGTGAGAACTTGTCTCAAAATAAAAAGGGCTGGAGATGTGGCTCAGTGGTCAAGCACCTCTGGATTCAATCCCCAGTACCCCCCCCACACACACACACACACATTTTAGAAGAATATATCAACATTAAAATCATGAGCAGAGAGCAGTTGATAGAGGCAGATTTCCAATCTGTCACTATGAACTTCTTTTCCAGAATTCAATGTGCAGTCTCTCTGAGCCGAGCTTTGGGGTCACCTAAGTACCCCATCCTCCAGATTCTTCACAGGCTATTGGACTTGGAACCCACTCCATTCTTGAGAACATGGGGATTGGAATAAGGTAAGCAGTAGCTTTTCAGCTTTTTCCTCTATTGTTTTGCTTTCAACCATGTACTGGGCCTGTAGAGTCTCTCTGGAGTCTTCGTTAGGAGATGTGACTGGCTTCCTGGCAACTCCACTTGTCCTTAAGATATTTGAATATCCTATGTGGACAGAGAAATGGGAAGTCCTTTCAAATTTTCTTTTTTTGTTTCATGACTAATTAAATTCTTCATCATTGCTCTATTGATTTTTGTTCTAATATAATTCCATATAGAGAAAGCATTTTGCTTTAGCCATACAGCCTGTAGACAGTCCCCGCCTCCATCCCTTTGTCCAACTTCTCCAGTCTTTTATTTGCTTTCATTTTTCATAAAATTGAATGCAACTTACATGTCTTCTTATTTTTCATTGTCTATTTCTAGAAAGAACGTAAGCCCCAGGAGGGCAGAGATTTTGTTTTGTACAGCACTTGGAATAGTTCATGGAAAGTACTCAGTAAATATTTGATGACTGAATGAATGATTTTTTTTTTTTGAGATGGTATCTCACTAGTGCCCAGGCTGGTCCCAACCTTGCGATCTTCCCTCCTCAGCCTCCCATGTAAAATGTTCTTCCATGTAGCTAGAAATACAGCTGTCAACCACCATACCAAGCCTAAATGATGTCTTTTAAAAGTGTCATATATATATATATATATATATATATTCTGGTTGTAGTTGGACAAAATACCTTTATTTTATTTATTTATTTATATGTGGTACTGAGGATCAAACCCAGGGCTTCACACAAGCAAGGTAAGCGCTCTACCGCTAAGCCACAACCCCAGCCCCTGAAAGTGTCTTGTTTTTAAGAGGCAGATGCATACCCAGGTTTCTAGATCCAGTACAGGTCTGTCTTGCAACCATGTGCCCCCTAAGACTTTTATTGATGACTAAGCTGGTGACATTGATGGGCATACTGAAAAAAGTTACAGATGACACACAACAGTCAGGATTTCCTCCCCCTAGCTCCTAACAAATGTAATAATGACTCATATCTAACAATCTAAAGCTAATGGGTACAAATATAAAGTGCTCAACGATCCCAAAATTCAATTATACAAGTATAGAGTGGGGGCGGGATAGCTTACAACTGCACATGTCACGAAGATTTAGTCCCCTGTTGATTGTGAGTGGATGATGAGTCAACCTGGTGTGATGTTGCTTAAAAAAAAAAAAATCAATCTTTTGTGTTAATAGAAATATGGTGTTCAAAAGGGAACTAGTTCTCTAATACTTTCTGGTGATCAGACCACATTTGCTCTGTTTTATGAATGCTGGACTTCAGACATTCAGATGTTGAAAATAAGGAGATTATTCAAGAAGAGTAAAAAGGATTATAAAGAATCTGGTAAACAGTGTTAATTAGAAATAGCAAGAGGAGCTAAGGTTATGTGTGGGCATGTGAGAGGAAGGTGAGAACTGGCAGTTCATAGCTGCCTTCTGAAGTTCCAGGGACCGTCCCACATTGGACAGATTCGATTTCTTTTGGGTAATCCCAAATGATGGATGGAAGACCGATGAGTGGAAGATGTAAGAATGCATAGCTTAATTCCCTGAAACTTAGCAGCAACTCAATTTGCTTAGCAACCAAATGGACAAGCATAGGATGTAGTAAATTCCTGACCCTGGTGGTACGACACCCAGAAGTTGGGTAGCCAGGCCCCATTTGCAATGGAAATTTGCAATGGAAATTCAAACAGTGGGGTGAGGGAGTGGGGAGAGTGGGGTTAATCATCACAGAGAGCACATGTTGTGTGTTGTTTATGTGGCAAGTACCATTGTAAAAGATTCCCAGGAGTTTTCTTTCTAACTTACCCATTCTATTAGCTCCATTTTACAGATGAGAAAAATGAGGCATACAGGAATTTTTTTCAAGTTCTTACATCTTGGTGCAAACCAGATCCAGGATTTGAACTCAGACAGTCAGATTCCTGACCTTAATTATTATTCTATAAAGACCTTTACTTCCAGGAACCCATTCTTTCCTGTAATCCAATCCAATATAGTCATCAAAGCAAGGAGTTCATTATTTCAAAGAGTAGGTGATTCTACAACAAGTAGTTTCCTTCTACATGTAGTATGTAGGGACTAAATTCATCTGGGCATTTGCCACTCTTGGCACACTGGACGGAGCTCAGCTTTGGACCTTGCAGTCCGCAGGTGCTCAATAATTATTCAGTGAAAAGAATAAACAAATGCAAACTCATAAGATTGGCAGAATCTCAGTACATTCTAACTGGAGAAAAACAAGCACTTCCTGTGTGATCTACTGAAGACACCAAGCAAAAGTGACAATCCATCCAGCAAAAGGCCTCAAGAATTCCTGCTCCATTGTTTGGACAAGGCTCATTTGAATAAAAATTAATTGAGTAACTGTCTGGTGCTGAGGATGCAGAGGTGACTTAGATACACTGTTGGTTGGGGAGTGGGGTGGACAGGTAAGCAGATCACTATTGTGTGTATGTGTGCACACATGCATATGTTTTAAGTATCATGGAAACAGAACAAAAGAAAGGAACTGATTCTTCTTGGTTGAACAAGATGTCTAAAACTTGATTATGTTTTAAAAATAACTTCTTTAAATTTTTTTTTAAGTTGTAGTTGGACCCAATACCTTTATTTTATTATTTATTTTTATGTGGTACTGAGGATCGAACCCAGTGCCTCACATATGCTAGGTGAACGCTCTACCGCTGAGCCACAACCCCAGACCCTAAAAATAACTTTTATATATGTTATCTCGCTTGAATTAATTCTGTCTTCCTGAAGACCACATGAGACAGTGATCCCTTCTAGTGTAGAAGATGAGATAGAGTCCCAGAGAGGGTCAATGTGATCCCCAAGGTCATGCAGCTGGTACTAATAGTTACTCTGGGCTGAGGCTCTGTGCTAAGCCCTTTTAGAATCTTGAAGCCTCACAAAAACTCGGTATGGTAGTTATTGACATCATTGCTGGCTTATAAATGAAAATATTGAAGCACAAGATTTAAATACCTTGCCTAGAGTCACTTAGCTAGAAAGTGGGTAAGTCGGATTGGCACTTGCATAGCCTGCTTCAGTGGGCACACTCTAGCCCATGGCTCTAAAACACTTTGACTGGTTCCCTGAAGAGCTGGAGCCACACATTTGGACTCTGACTGCAAGTTCAGTTTTCTTTCACAGTACCTGGCTCTTTAGCAGCTGTTGCATCTAAATGAGAAGTGGTAGGCTGGGGCTCTGGTTCAGTGGCAAGAGTGCTTGAAGAGCATGCAGGAAGCTCTGGGTTCAATCCCCAGTAACCCCCTCCTAACACACACGGTGGTAATGTGGACACAAAGAGGTTTATGTAGGTTGTGCTCTCTTGGTATTTTGGGAGCCATATGGTGAAATCTAGAATGTACATTGACCCAACAACTGACCAGTAGCATGGCTTAAGTTTTAGACTTTCTGTGTTAGGTCTGCAGGGTTTTTCATGGCAGTTAGAATTTGGCCTGCTGTTCCCCAGGAGAGTGCTCTGGGTTCTCGGGGGATATTACTTGTTACTCATAGAAACTAGCCACCAACACTTACCCTGCAGCCTTCTGAAATGTAGTTTAAATTTTTCTAAAAGGAAGAAGACGAGATGTAAAATATTAAGAATAAAGCAAGTTGAATTCAAAACCTTGTAAATTAGCAAGAATGGAGATACAGCTAAGGAGAAATAAAGCATATAATTGCTTAAATTGTCCAAGCGTTCTCTCTATAATAAAAATTCTTGGGTTGAAAAAAATAGTTCAATCTGATATTATTGTGCTTTCTTAATTAAGTTGGGCTGGCTCTGTGGCAAATCTAACTGAGAAAGAATTGGTTACTAAAATGAATGAAGTAGATTACCCCTTCCTCAATAATTACCACTTAGGCCAATGTGGATTTGACCTATGAGATCAAAGCTATTGTGTTTTTAAGATACCCATCTCCCATAATTTTTTGGAGATGTGGTAATTTTAAAATCAGCTGCAGGCCGGGATTTCTGTGGTAGGCGGCAGGCAGAAAAGGTCAAAGCTCTTTGGCATTCTTTCCTTCAAAGTAGGTGGGGTTTTTTGGTTTGTTTGGTTTTTAGCGTTTTGTTTTGTAATTTATGGAAACTTGGTAGATTCAGCTGATTATCTTGGCCTTTGTGTTTATGGATTTCTATTTTCTTGGCTTTAGGTCCCTGGAAACATTTGTTCCACCAGTGGCAGGAGAGCGAGTTTTGTCATATTTTATTTTTGTTGTTCCAATTGATTCCTAATATTCCTTAGTTCAAGTCTACTTTCAAGGTGTCTATCTCATAGCCCGTCTTTATGTCTCCACAAATAAAATGTTCCTGGTAATAATCGTTGTGACCTTATAGGAACAGTTGATGTGAGGCTCCCCCGTTGATGCTCATCAGGATGATTCTGTAATAACAGTAGCTAGAACATTGAATTTTATCACTGGATGTAACATTTAGCATACGAAATTTCAAGTTTCTTAGATCAATTATTTTTGAGTTACCAAGTAGCTGTAATCTCATAAACATTTTTTTTTTTCGATTCATTATTGAATCAATAAAACTTGGAAAATTCTTTTCTCATATATCCAATTCTTTAAGCCTAAAGGTAAATTACTTTGAAAAAAACACATCACAGTTTCTCATACAGCTAAGAGCAAATGAATAGAGGGGGCTCTGCTAGCATTTGGGATGTACCTCTAATTAGAACTCTCGGTATTTTCAACATATAATTTACTAAAAGTGAGGGTTTTAATTCCAAACTTTGAGTCCATGGGGATGAAACAAGTGACCCCTGTTGGAAATATGTCAAGAATCAATTTTCTCAGGTTGACCTTTAGCTCATTCATCGTTAAATCAAAACATTGTCTACGCCTAGATTTCAAGATGTCTGAACTTTCTTAAGTTTGCTAAAAGATCAAAGCAGAAGGCTAGCACTGCTTTGCCGTTGTGGAGAACAGATTACCCTCTCCCTCCTCCCGGACCCTTGACTTTGATTTTGCATGAGAGCATGTTCCACCTCAGCTAGCAACATTTTTGCTCCGCTATTGAGTCATCTTTACCTCCTGTATATCTCAAAGGATGTGGGGGGAGCAGGGTACCTTGTTTTCACAACCAAAATAGATGGATATCAACCTTGAACCAGTTTAACCTACTCTCCAATACCAGGCTGGGTTCTAGACACGGAGGACTGTTACAAATGTTCTCAGTTGTCATTATTCATAATGTAAAAGTGGATAACACAAGACTTGGAATAGCTTAATTACTATGTGACCTTGAACAAGCAATTGAAACTCTTTCAAAAATAACTATCTCACAAGGTTATTGAACTAAATGATTGGGATTATATATAAAAATACTTAGCACAGGGCTGGGGCTGTAACTCAGTGGCAGAGCACTTGTCTAGCACGTGGCAGGCACTGGGTTCAATCATTAGCACCAAATAAAATAAAGGCACACTGTCCATCTACAACTACAAAATAATAATAATTAAAAAAAAAACTTAGCACAAAGCCCGGAAAATAGTTGCAAGTGTATTATATGAAGCATATAATAATCCATGGAAACTCAAAAGAAAAAAATGACATTATCTTCCTCTAGCAACTTTTTAATTAGAAAGTTTCACATCCAAATGAATAACTACATCTACCTATGACTTTTCTTTGAAGTCTACATTCAGAACAAAAAGGTACTTCAATGATAATCCATTAATATTTCAGAACATTTCACAACAGTTTATATAGGAGAAAATTATGTGAATAAAAGGAAGAATGAGAATTAGATAAGTAACATTTCTCTATTTAAAAGTGATGGAGAGATTATAAAGCATCGGGATGATTTTATAATTATATATGCAATTATGAAATATGCAGTTATTTTAAGTTTATTTGGTTATTAAAAGTTTTATTGATCTGAAAGGATTGATTTTAAAAGACTAATTGAATGACTAACCATGTCATACTTCATATTAGTTTTTAATATACTAAAAATACCCATTAACTATCTTTCTTTCATTGCACCTGTCCTGGCCTACATTAATTTTAGTGATACAAAAGAAGCAATTCAATTTGATAAGTGTTTGTTCTCACTGCATATCAGAAAATAGGAAAAAGAAGCATTCCCTCTGTCCTCTGAACCCGGAAGAAAGGACTCTCCCACGTTGTCAGGCACTAACACTGTAGCAAAATTACAGAGAAATTTTGTTAGGAAATCTTTGCTCATCTGCAGGTTATTTGACTGAAATCTGAGGTGCCATATTTCAGCACAAAGGTGACTTTCGAGGAGAAAGTTTGTGCCAAACTGGATCAGTTGTTTCTATGTTACGTAAGAAGGAAGGGAAAAAAATAACCATTTACTTCCAAGCTATAAATTCAAGATGATTCTGTTACGCCAAAAGACAGAATTTCCAAGCCACAAACTTGATGTTAGGGATAGATTTTCATAAGCTATTACCTGTACCCACTCAAAACTAAATATAATTAATACCAAATGAGTCGCCTTGCCTAATTATATTTATAAAGTATGAAGTTATTTTATTCATTGCGTCAGAGTTGAATTATAGTTGAATTGTAAAAATGATATTGTTAAACAAAATATTTCTCTTTTAAAATAACTTTTCCTGATCATGAAGAATGCATGTGGGGGCTGAGGGTGTAGCTCGGTGGTACAGTGTGTGCTTAACATGCATGAGGTCCTGAGTTCAGTCCCCAGCCTCAGAAAATAAAAAGGAATACATGTGCAATGTAAAATATATACGTAGAATATACAGTACAGCAAAATAAAGAAAATAAAAATCACCAAATCACTGAAAATTTTATCACACAGAGATAATCACCATGAAAACTTTGTAGCATTTCCTTATAATGGTATTTATGCAGTGTCTGTGCACTGGCATGTGCCTAATGTGCAAGCCTCAAAATACTGACTATATGAAATGCATATTAAATTTTATTATAGAAATTTCAAAACATAAACCAAAGTTGACAGCATAATGAACCCCATGTGCCTATCAACCTACGCTTGCCAATCAAGAACCCCTTCTACTCTCTCGTTCTTATTTTTTCTTTGTAGTGCTGGGGATCCAACCCAAGGCTTTGAGCATACTAAGCAAGTGCTATGCTACTGAGCTACATCCCCAGTCCTCTTTACCATTTTATTTTGAGACAGGGCCCTGCTAAATTGCCCAGGCTGGCTTCAAGCTTGTGATCCTCCTGCCTTAGCCTCCTGAATAGCTGGGATTGCAGGCTTGCACCACCGTGCCATCTTATTTTGAAGTAAACTCCAGATATCGTATCATTTCATCCATAAATATTTCAATCTGGATCTTTAAAAGATAAGAACTTTTTAAAAATTCACCATTTTCACATATAAATTAATGAATTATTTAAAAGTATGAAATATTCAGTGTTCAAAAATTGTCTCATTAATTCCCTAATGTTTTTAAAGCTTGCTTACTTTGTTGTTTTGAAGTTTGGGGTACTGGGGATTGAACCCAGGGGCACTTTACCACTGAGCTACATCCCTGGCCCTTTTTTATTTTGAGACAGAGTCTCAACTGAGTTGCTTAGGGCCTCACTAAATTGCCCAGACTGGCCTCAAATTTGAAATACTCCTGCTTCAGCCTCCTGAGTCACCAGGATTACAGGTGAGCAGGCCACCAAGCCTGCAGCTTCTTTATTTGAAGCTTGAAGCAGGATTCAAATATGTTCACACATTGAGATTGGTTGATGTTATCTGTCTGGTCTGTCTGTCTCAGTCTGTCTTAGCCTCTTTCTCATTTGTTTGTTTGTTTGGTTGGTTTTTTTCCCAGTGTTGGGGATCAACTCAGGACCTTAAGCATGCTAGACAAGCACTCTACCACTGAGCCACATTCCCAGCCTAATATCCTCTTGAAGCTCTGTTAGTATATAAGTTACCACTGGGGCTCAGGGTCTAGCTCAGGGATAGTGTTCCTGGGTTCAATCCCTAGTACTGGAAAGAAGGAGAAGAAGGAGGAAAAGGAGAAGGAGAAGAGGAATGGGAGAAGAGAGGTGGGGAGTAGAGGGAAGAGGATGGGGATGGGAAGAGAGGGGAAGAAGGAGAAAGAAAAGAGAAGAAACCAAACCTGGCTGTTTCTCCTGTAGTTTCCCATCGCTGGATTTTCCTGCCTACATCCTCATGGTATAGTTAATGTGTTTCATGTTTCTCCATCTTTTGTATTTCCTGTAACCATCTACAGGCCTTCACCAGATTCAGTTTTTTTTTTTTTTTTGCTTATTTGCTTCACAGGTTGTGGTGTTTTGTCATTAGGATGTGCATGATGTCTAATGAGCTCTTCATTTGTGATGTTACCTAGGTCCACTAGTTCATTAAGGATTGGAAAATGGTAGTATTTGAATCTTATTATTCCTTGAGTTGATATTTTGGCATGTGTCAATAGTGTTTCCATTGTTTGGTTGTTTTAAATAGCTTTTTTTTTTTTTTTTTCTGTTTCTCAATTATAATTAGAACTCATCCCTTGAAACAGACTTAATGTATTACAGTGTGTCTAATTTTTTTTCTTCTAGTTTTGTTGTCGTTGTTTGTTTGTTATGGTACTGTGGATTGTACACAGGGTCTTATGCTAATTTCTTCTACTTATTGCTCAAATGATTCCTATTTGGTCTGTGATAGCACTTCAGACTGTCTTCTGACTTCTTCTGACACGACTCCAGGTTGCCTTTGATAGCTGCCCTGCTCTTTAGTATAAGATGACCTCGGCTCACCTTGTATATTTCCACATAGTAAAAATATGTTTGTATTCAAAACTTCAGTGTGTGTGTGTGTGTGTGTGTGTGTGTGTGTCTCCAAAAGCCATAGGGCAGAAACGACCTTCTATAATAAGACTAGAAATGAAGCAAATGTCCATTAATTGGTTGAATAAGCTATAATACTCCACACAATGGGGTTCTCTGCAGCTATAAAATGGAATTGGAAGGCCAAGGCAGGAAGATTACAAGTTCAAGGCCAGCCTCAGCAACTTATCAAGACCTTCCTTAACTTAATGAGAACTTGTCTCAAAATAAAAAGGGCTGGAAATGTGGCTCAGTGGCAAAGCACTCTTGGGTTGAATTCCCAATACTGGGAAAAAAAAAGATATTGGGAATCTTTAAATATATGTATTATAGACTGATCTCCAGGATGTATTGTAAGCAAAAAAGTCAGGGGAGTGCTGGGCAGAATGGCACACTCCTGACATCCCAGCTACTTGGGAGGCTGAGGCAAGAGGATCACTTGAGCCCAGGAGTTCCAGACCAGCCTGGGCAACATAGTGAGACCTGTCTCAAACAAACAAAGAAAAAAATATGAGGAGAGAAAAGCAAGTAAAGGATACTACCACATATGTAAGAATGAACATATGTGTGTGTGTGTGTATAAAATATACACACAAACATATACATGCATATATGTATACATATTTGCTTATATTAAAAACACACAATGGAAGGATAAACATCACAAAAATCATAGTTACTTATAGAGAAGAAGGGAATAAATTGGAGGGAATAGGGATCAAAACTGGACAGCTTTGAATCTATCTTGCTTCGTAGATTTGACTTTGAAATCATGTAAATATTTTACATAATCATGAAAATATTTATTTTAAAAATGCAGTTCCTAAATGTTTTTAAAAAGACCTTGTGTATCTAATTGGTGGCCTACAGAGAACTATGTAAAGTGACTTCAAAACATACTAATTTAAGCCACACACACAGCATGTCCCTGTCCCAGCTATTTGGGAGACTGAGGAAAGAAAATTGCTTCAGTCTAGGAGTTCAAGACCAGCCTGGGAAACATGGTAAAATCTTGTCTCAAACAAAACAAAACAAAACAAAAAATTCTGCGTAATTTGGCTATATATCCTTATTTGGATATATACTAAAGAAAAGGCAAAAACATTTTTAAAGAGTTTTTAGTAGTTATGAGCCAGGCGTGGGCACAGGTGGGATTACGCCTGGAATCCCAGCAGCTCAGGAGGCTGAGGTAGGAGGATCCCAAGTTCAAAGCCAGCCTCAGCAAGAGCAAGGCACTAAGCAACTCAGAGAGAACCTGTCTCTAACTAAAATACAAAATAGGTCTGGGGATGTGGCTTGGTGGTCAAGTGCCCCTGAGTTTAATCCCCGGTACTCCCCTCAAAAATAAGTTTTTAGTAATCATATTGTTGATGGTAGTGTCAATATTGCTATTCTGGGAAACATGAGATAAGCTAATATGAAGGACTATTATATCATGCTTGGTGTCCTTGGGAGTCAGGATCCACCTGGGAGAAGAGGAATGCAGATGTTAAATAGAAGAGGTTAGGTACAACCCTGCAGGCCTGAATTTGAATTAGAAGTTATTGATATAAACTGACAATATATATGTCTATATATAGATATATTTCCCAGCTCCTCTGTTCACTGAAAAGACCTAGAAACAAAACCAGCAGCAGTGAGCACCTCTAGTATCTATATTATGATCTGGCTGAGGCTAGAAAAATATCGACACTTGTATACATAAACACACATTATAAATATATGTTCACATATATAGTTAATGTATATTTAGCTGTTCTTTAATTTGCAGTTCTTTACACTTAGATTTAATGATGCGACAAAGCCTTTGTGCATCTCTTATTTCCTAAGTACAAATTTCTGTAAGTGGATGAAAATGCCCAGCAGGTAGGAACACTTTGAAGCTCTTGATTGATTGTCAAATTGATTGTCAAATCGCCTCTAGAAAAGTTATAACAGGTTCCATGCCACGTGACAGGGTGGGAGAGAGTGACTGAGTCACTGTGCTCACAGTGATAGATAATTTTTGGACATTTATGCCAACATATTTCCGTCAATCTGATAAGTGAGCTAGAACTACTCCTGTATTTCTTTGTTTTCCTCTCTTTGATTTTTCTTGTGAAGAATTTAAAAAAAAAATTATAAATGCCACATGAAAAACCATATTGACATAACACTCTCATAGTTATGTTGTGAATTAATAATTATGTATCAACAGAGATTGAAATGGCCTCTTCAAACTTAATGTATTACTTCATCATTAATATTTTGTATTTATACTTTAGTTGTACAAGTACACATTACAAATGTATTAAGATATGACTTGTTATAGATTTTTGGTAATTTTGGTAGGTACCTTTGAAATTCCTGAGGATTTTCATTGTAACCTCATCTTTGCAGAACTCATTATATGTGAAACTTATTTCCCAGACATAGTTTAGGAAGTTAACTAACTTTGTAAACACTGTTTTATATATCTTACACATACAATTCCCTAGCACTATTCCCAATCACCTATGAAAGCCAAAAAATAAAAAATAAAATAAAAATAGTAGCTTACAGACAAAATCACCTACTGCTGCTGCTAGAGACCTCTTAAAGTTCATCTGGTCTAACCCCTTCATTTTATACTTTGGAAAACTAAGGCAAAGGGCAGTTATGTAACTTTATTAAAGTCACACAGCTTCTTTGGGATAAAAACCCAAATCTGATTGAGTGCAGTGCCCTGTTCATGTAGCTTCTCAGAATGAGCAAAACTTGAAGGTAGTGTGCAAAAATGGGAGTAGCCACTGTGCTAGGGAACTGGAATTTGGGTGTCTATCTTCAAAATTATGTTATGTTTTCAATAAAAAACCTTATAGAAAATGGATCAATAACATTGTAAAATTAGATAAAATGTAGTAATATTTGAGAAGATAGAGATAAAGTATGGTGTTTCTAATATTTAGGAGGGATTTATAGTAATCAAAATATATGGCATTTGAATATACCCAAATACATATAATATATATAGCATATATAGTATAACATATTATATATGCTATAAAATACATATTATATAGCATATAATGCATATATTTATATAATGTATTGTATATGTTATATATAGTATATGTATATGCGTTTGTATAATTCAGGTGCCATATATTATACATATTATATGTATATATAATATATAACATATTGTATAATATATGATATATATGTATATATTCCTGTGCACTGTTGAAAGCACTTTATTTGCATTATCTCATAATCTAAAATGCAGGGAGATTCTATGACTTGCCCCAGGTTGCTCCAGAGTGTCAGACTCAGGATTTGAACCTGGGCAGACATAGACATACTGATTCACTTGAAGTTTCAAGTCTCTCCTATCAATTGCATTGCCATTGAGGGTTGGTGATCGACTAAGTCTCATCAGTAATTTCCCTACAAGGTCAAAGTGACACCTTAGAAACCCATTTGTTCGAGTGAGGACGTAACTTCAGTGGTAGAGAACTTGCCTTGGCATATACCAGACCCTGGGTTCAATCTCTAGCACTGCAAAAGGAAAAGGAGAAGAAGAAATCTACCACTTTGAACACTATGATGAAATTTCTTGGTGCAAAATTTCTTAGAGATAGTTCTTCTAAGCCCTCATCTGTCACTTGTTCACTATGTGATTTTTCATTCCCTATCTTCAAAATGGGTGTGATAATATCTATTCATAGTATTTTAGAGAAATAAATAAGGTAAATTGCATCCATTTATTTATTTATTTATTTTAGGTACCAGAGAATGACTCGGGGGCACTTGACCACTGAGCCACATCCCCAGCCCTATTTTGTACTTTATTTAGAGACAGAGTCTCACTGAGTTGATTGGCACCTCGCCATTCCTGAGGCTGGCTTTGAATTCACAATCCTCTTGTCTCAGCCTCACAAACCACTGGGATCGTAGGCTGCACTACCATGCCCAGCAAATTGCATCCATTTTTAGCAGAATATCTAACACATAGTAAATATTCAATAAATAACTGATACCTTCAACCATCACTGATATCCTTGTTGGTATTATTAATATCATCATTAACAACAGTATGGCTATTACTTCTTTCTCTCTGTTGACCTGTTTTTTAATGCAAAAGCTCCGGGAAGGGATGTTGCATTACCCTTGGGGCTAGTGACTCATTAGTTGTTTTCCTCCTGACAGGAGTGAGCAGAGAGGTATTAAAGGCAAGAAAGGAAGGGAGATATCAAAGCGAGGTGGGAGACCCCAAAAGACTATTCAAGCTGGGTTTTCCCCCAGAGTAGGTGGGATAAGTTTACAAAAACAGCTCATTTGAAGTCCAGTGCTCTTTTATGAGATCCTGGGATCTTTCTTAGGATTCCAGGAGGCCTGAGAGGGAATGAGGAAATTCCCTCTTAGCAGACTGCAGACACCAACTGCCCAAGGACTCCCAGACCCCATGGTCACCTGCTTATTAAGCCAAGTTTGTAGAAGTAGCAAACAACCTTCCACAGTTGCTTATGTTTACTGTGCCTGGAAATAGGCATTTTGCCATGGAAAAGATCCTTATTGTACCCATAAGCTCAGGACTCGAATTGCACAACGTAAAAGGTCTTATTAAGACTTCTTGTGGGGGCTGGGATGTGGCTCAGCGGTAGAACACTTGTCCAGCATGTGCAATGCCCACAGCCCCCCAAAGACTTGTTCTTTTTTTTTTTCCTTTGGTACTGGGGATTGAACCCAGGGGCACTAAACCACTGAGCCACATCTCCAGTCCTTTTTTGTATTTTATTTAGACAGGTCTCAACTGAATTGCTTAGGGCCTCAGTAAGTTGCTGAGGCGGGCTTTGAACTTGTTATCCTCCTGCCTCAGCCTCCCAAGACCCTGGGATTATTGGTATGCGCCTCTGTGCCTGGCTCTGAGTGCCTTTTTCTGAGGTGTCCTTCCACTCTTAACTAAGAGGTTAGACGTCTAAGGGTGGCCTGCAGTGACATCCTCGTACATCCTTCCAGAACCCTCAGGTGGTCACTGAAGTTAAGGCCACCAGTTTCTCCCTCAGGTCCAAGGATCTTTTTATCTCCTGTATTTTATTTTTCATCTTTATGAAAAGGACATAGGCAAATGGTACAAAATAAAATGGTACACAGGGTATTCAGTGAAAGGTACATCCATCTCACTCCCAGTGCCACGGCCCAGAGGTCCCCACCATTTCTGCATCCTACTATTCTGGGTGCTTGGGATCAAGCACAAACAGCACAGTCAGGTCCCTGCCATCTAGTAGGAGTCGATGGCCACAAACAAGACATGTGATCGGATGATCATAGAGCATGCTAGAAACAAACGGTGAGTGCTATAAACAGAAATGGGCAAAGGTGGGGGCAGTGTTAGAAGTCACCGAGGCCACACTGAACAAAGTCCGGAAGGAGAAGAGGGAAAGAGCTGCTGTGGGAGAGGAGTGTTCCAGACCCCAGGAGAACAAGAGCGGGCAAGTTACACATGGCGTGGGGACAGGGTTTGATTTTCATTTATAAAACGCAGAGCCTCACAGAACAGGCACTCTTCGGAGCACCTGACATCTGTTAACTCTCTGCTTGTCACAACAAGCCCAGGAATTCTTGTCATCCATTATAAAGGGAAACTGAGGCATAGAAGAGTTAGGGGAGGTATCCAAAGTCACAAAGCTAGCGAGTAGTGAGACCTGGACTTTAACACAGGCTGCCTGGCTCTGGGCCTAACCACTGCTCTCCACGCCCCACAATAGGGCAGGGGGCTGGGAGAGGGGTGGGGCTGGTCCTGAGAGTGAGGTGGAACCCTCAGACAGTCTTGAACACAGGAGTGACAGGTGCATTTGCTCAGAAAATCCTGACACGCCACATGCTTACCTGTTTATGTACCTGTACATGAATTTGTCCTTTAGGTTGGCCAATAAACTTAATGCTAAACTTTAAAGCAATTTTCTTTCTTATAAATATTTTTTAATTGTTGATGGACCTTTACTTTTTATTTACTCATAAGTGGTGCTAAGGATCAAAGCCAGTGCCTCACACATGTTAGGCAAGCACTCTATCACTGAGCCACAACCCCAGCCCTAAAGCAATTTTCATTTATGGAAAGAAGAAGGAGGTTTGCTATTACATATGCTTTAGTTAAAGATGATATCAAACAATATTTCGGTCATGAGTAATTGCTTCTATTTTTAAAGTCCTACAAATGTCTATTCTGGGGCTCTGGCAATACTTGTACCTGTGACCAGGTTTCCTTAGGACAACAGATCAACTTTTTTGTTTCAACAATTCATTGGTATTTTACATTCACAGTGTTGTGCAACCATTGCTACTCTCTGGTTCCAGAACACTGTGGAAAGAAAGTCCCACACCTGTTACTCTCAGTTCTCCCCTACCCCTGGTTAACCATTTCAATTAACAATGGTATCTTAGCCACGGATCTGTATTCCTCTCCATGGATTTCCCCTTTTTGAGCTTTTCACATAAGTGGAATTATGCAGTACATGACCTTTTGTGATGGGCTTCTTCACTCGTTTTCAAGATCCACCCCTTTTGTAGCATTATTAGTCCTTCATTCCTTTTTATGGCTGAATAATACTCCTTCTATGAATCTACCACATTTTGTTTATCTATTCATCAGCCTGTGGACATGTGAGTTGTTTCCCCTTCTTATCTGTTATGAATAATGCTGTAAGAAACCTTTGTGTACATGAATTTATGTTAACATCTTTTATGATTCTCTTGAGTATGTTCCTAGTGAAATTGCTTTGTTTTACCACAACTTTTTAAAAGAATGTTTAGTTGTCAATAGACCTTTATGTTTTATTTATTGATATGTGGTGCTGAGGATCGAACCCAGTGCCTCACACATGCCAGGCAAACACTCTTCCACTGAGCCACAACCCCAGCTCCAACAAATCAACTTTTAATCACAGTGTGTTGCTTAACACCCTACTACGTGGAGAAAGGAAACATATAGGAGCAGGTGATGGCTTTAACAAATGTCTTCTCATGTCATATTTATAGGAGAAGGTGACATATTAGCAGTGCCTCCTTCTTGGGGTTTCATGAGTTAGTTGGTCACTGGACTTTACTGGATATATTCTCCATAAAGATCCATACATCAGATGGGGAGTGACTTTAAGGAGTCACCCCTAAAAGTAATCTGAGGACTGAGGCTTGAGCAACCAGCCTCTTCAAGGCTCCCAAGAGCAGGATCAGTTTGGAGAAGCGTTGAAACGATTCCGGAGAACTCAGACTAATATTGATGATATTTTTTTGCATTCACTATATGTCTAGCATAATGCTAAGGACTTTGCAGCTTTTTCAATAGATTCACATTCTCCATACTGTAGCCACGAGGCACATATGGCTCTTTCTTGAGTGCTGGCAATATGGTTGGTCTAAGTGGGGAGATGCCATGTGGGTCAAGTACACGTGGGATTTCAGAGACTCGGAGAGAACGTAGAGTCACTCACTAATATTTCCTACAAGTTGAAATGATAATTTGGACACGAGTAAAATGTAACACTAAAATTAATTTCACCTGTTTCTTTTGCCTCTTCTTAGTGGGCTACTCAAACAATTTAAATTACCCAGGTGTTTCACATTGCGGCTCACATTATATTTGTATTGGACAGCCCTTGTTCTAGATTATTCCTCACAGTAATTTGATCAGCTGGACGGTATTATCATCCCCACATTATGGGTGAGGAAACTGAGGCTTAGAGAGCTTAAGTAAATTGCCTGTGATCACACAGCTGTGGCTTAAGCGCAAATCTGTTTGTCTCCAAGCCTCAAATCTTACCCATTACTCTGTGCTGTCTCCCCCAGTCCAGAAATACAACCCATGTAACACAGAAACAGTTATGATCATTAGCTATGGCAAAAAGCTGTCTCCATTACAGAGTACAAGAAGAGTGGCCCGTGCCATTCCATAAGGTAGAATTTAAAGCTAGTTGAGGGGAATTGCTTATGGGCAGGTTTCTTAAATGCTCACTCTTTGTTTATATCAGTGTGGGGTCACCTGCCAAGGACAGAAGAGAGGTAAAGCTTCCGGAACCTTCCTTTCATTTCTCTGACCTTGGCTTTCCTTGGACGCTCAGGTGGCCGCAGCTCTGACCCTCCAAGGGAGAGGGCGGACAGCAGGGTGGATCAGTGCTCCAGCTTCATCCCTGCCTCTAGCAAAGCAGATGGCTTTCATTTCTTCCTGTTTCATTCAAATGTCAATGGAACATTCCTCACAGCAGCCCTGCCTTCCTCTAGTTGCAGTGGGAAGGGAAACTTTGAAGGAGACAGCCCTTCTTGTTCCTTTAACGTTCTCTCAAACACACGTCTTAACTCTGCCACGTCTTTCCTTTCCTAAGGGCCTCCGTGTTCCTCGCTCACAAAGTCTCGTGCTAGTTAATGCTAGCTGTTACTGTTTTTTAAATGCTACGACTTAGTTTTATTTGCATTTTTACTTATACTGGTGTATAGCGTGTATCATGAGTATAATTTGCTTATTTAATTTATTTAAAGTTCCAAGGAGGAAACCCAGTTTAGGACACATTAGCTCTTTGACTATTTTTGCAAGTTGGGAAAACGGGGGACTAGGATAATGGCGAATTGTACTTGGCCACTGAACCTCATTCCCAAATGTTTAGACCCTTCTCATATTTTTAGGGGCTAGAAATCTTGCTGGGAGCTGTTAAGCAAAGGAAAAGGAAAACAATCACACACACACACACACACACACTCACACATGCTTATTTCTTTTCTTTTTTTTCCCCCTAGACTGCAAATTTACAGCACACAAACTGGCAACTCGATTCCTATAAATGCAACTCAAAAATCAAAGTCTAGAAAGCCAAAAAGTTTCTAGAGGTGTACGCAGCATGTGTTTTTATTGTTTGTTTTCCCCTTTTAATTCAAGTTTTTAGTTAAATTTTCACTTTGCCTTACATAGCTACATGGAAAATAAATCCCAGCATTTGTTTTTTTGCTTAGTCATTCTTCCTTAAAATAACTTAGCGGTTTCAGATGTAGTTCAGATGAGATGACAATGAACTATAGAAGGAAGCCAGAAAGATAGAATGGTGTTGGGAAAGGTATATGGAGCTGGGAACAAGATGACCTGAATTCTAATTCTGTTGCGAGAATGAATTAGCAACGAGGCCTTGGGGACATTAAGTCCCACCAACATTTTATTGAACACCTAGTATGTTCAAGGGATTGTCATGAGTGTTGCGGGAGCTATAAAAGATGTTCAAGGAACTTATCACCTACTAGGGAAGACAGCACATTCACAAACTGGGGTACTACATGGTGCCCAGTGTGTGAGTAATGCCGAATTTATGTGAGCACAGAAGGAAATAAGCAAAAATGCAGCCAGGGAGATTGGAGATGGATTTGTGAAATGGTGGTATTAGGAGTGTATCTGAGGTGGTCCTAGGAGTGTGGGTAGAATTTCTCAGTGGGGCTGGGAGGGGAGAATTTTGTTAGTTTGTTTGTCTTGTTTCATTTTGGCCATCCTGGGGATCGAACCCGGGGGTGCTCTACTGCTGAGCTGCATCCCCAGCTCTTTTTCGTTTTTTGAGGCAGGGTCTCACTAGATTGCCCAGGCTGGCCTTGAACTTGCAGTCTTTCTGCCTCAGCCTCCAGAGTCACTGAGATTCCAGGTGTGTACCAGTGCAGCCGGTAGGAAGGGGCTTTTAAATAGAAGGTTCAAGGAAGTAGAGACCATGTGAGCAAAGGTGTGCAGAGCTGGTTCAGGAAACTTGTTAGACAGGAAGGCAGTTCCTTCTGAGTATTAACAGGCGATAAGTTTTAACTACTAGATTAGAATGGAATTGTGGCAGGGCTTGAATTTCATTCTGAAGAATTGGAACCTGGTGCAGAGCAGGGTGACAGCAAAGGTGAAGAGCAGACCAGTGAACTATCAGCCTTGCCAGAGTGACAGTTCTGGAAGCAAGGGTGGCCTGAGTGGAGGAGCAAAGATAGAGAGCTGGGATGGAGACCAGTCAAAAAACTGTCAGGGCATGTCTAGGCAGCGGGACTGGATGGAGAAGGCAGAAGCAGGAGATCTTTTGGAGGGAACGTTGACAGGGCTTGGTGACAATTAATTTTGAGATATAAAAGATGACCATGACCCGGGCTCTGAACATTATTGAGTCAGATAATAGAGTTGCCAAGAAAGGAGGAGGTCACTAGGAAAGATGCCGAGTGTGGTTTTGGGCATGTTTAGTCTATTCTGAACACGTTGGCTAAAATAATCACAGAAAACGCGAGCCAATTCCCAGCTCCTCCTGCTCAAACACCTCTGTGTCTTCTCGTCTTACTCGAAGGAAAAGAATCTTTCATGGCCAGTAAGTCCTTACCCGCCCTGCTGTCCCCTTTCCTTCTGACCTCATCTCCTTCCACCTTCCCGTCTTCTTACAGGCCATATGGGCCCAGCATGGATCTGCCTTAGGGCCTTCATGTTGTTTCTGCCTGAAACTCCTTCCTCAGACAGTTCTCCTTCTTTTCCTCCTCATTTCCTTCAGCCCTCATTCAAATGTCAACTTTTTAAAAAGGCCTTTCCTGGATTGAATCGTCCTGTCTGAAACAGCCACGTCCCCCACTCTCCTCTCCTCTGTAGCACCGATCACCGCCTGACATACTAGATGTTTACTGCTTTATTATCACAGCCTGGAAACTGAAGCTGTAAAAAGAAAATTAATAATGAAACAATCCAGTGTTTTCAAGGGCGCCGTGAGGTTTGTCGCTTCCACACACCCTTCTTGGGACTGGGATGATAAGTAATTTGAAGGCAGTCTGGCAGGTAAGTATGAAGAGTTCATAAAATGTTTATGTCCTGGAACATTTTGTTTTGGAAATTCTGAAAGTCAATTCTAAGAAGGTGATCTAAAGCATGGAAAAGAAAATGGGCAGGAAAACGTTGACTGAAATGTGAAATATTTATAATATCCAAAAAGTTGGAAAGATTCTCAACGTCTAACAATATAAGATAGTTAAATTAAGTAAATTACTGTTCATTTGCTTAATGATATATTATTCACTTGTTAAAAGGAGAGTTATGAGAAGTTGGTTAGCAACAAGGAAAATGCTCATGAGATAATTTAAAAGAACAGGATCCACAATTGTATACCCTGTGATTTTGATTTCAGTTTTCTTTAAATATGCATACTAAAAAAGATGAGGAAGAAATTAACCCAAACGCTGCTATCAAATGTGCTAGGCTAATGGGATTCCAGATGGCTTATTTTTTCTAAATCTTTTGGATTTTCTGTATTTACATTATATCGTTGTTGTAACGTGGTTATTTGATTTTTAAAAATAATTCGTTTTTTAAAAAACACTCAAAAGAAACTGTGGCTACAACTCAGCTCACCCTCTAGACTGCACTGTTGGGTCTCAGTGCTCTGTGTGAGCTTCCGGGTTGATGGACTCTGCTTTTAGCACCAAGGGCCACCCACATAGACCACTGGCCCTGCCACTTATTAGCCTCCCACATCTCAGTGACCCTCAAATTGACTCCTTCCTGGGCTCTCCTTCCCTGCATGTCAGACTGTGTTCTTCTGATTATGAAGTTCACAATTATGAAACAATAAAGGCTAAAAGAACACAACTTGCCCCCATGCACCTTGAAGACATTTATACACGTGGGTTTAGGCTAGGCCACCTTATTAATGGCACTTATTTTAGTTACCCCTGGGTAGACATCTAGGGTTCTCCATATTTCTGTTCTCCATATTGCTGATCACCAGCTGAAATATTATATATTTACTTTTTATTATCATGACTGAGAAACTGAAGTTATTAAAAAAATAATAATATTCCAATATCTACCCACTAAGCACCAGGTAAACTCTTTGTGTATATATGACCTCATTTTATCCTTACAAGCCAGAGAAAGAAGTGCTACATGTTAGAGATGAGGAAAGTGATGCTTAGAGACATTATGTCATTTGCTTCCTTACAAAGGAAGCTACCAAATTGGAATTTAAATCCTCATTTTGGGGCTGGGGGTGTGGCTCAGCGGTAGAGCACTTGCCTAGCATGTTCGAGGCCCTGGGTTCAATCCTCAGCACCACATAAAAATAAATAAATAAAATACAGGTATCGTGTCCAACTACAACTTAAAAAAATATTTTAAAAAATAAATAAATCCTCATCTTTCTGACCTCAAATTCCGTTGCCTTAGCTGTTATGTTGAGGAACATGTATCAATTACTGAAAGGGCCAAAGTTAGTATGTTATGTAGACATTGCCCAGGCAGACTAAACAATTGAGAAACTGAACAACTCAACCTAAAACTCATTATCAATGGATGCTAAGTGTCTTTATGTCTGAGTTAACCAATCAGATGCTTTAAACTTTCCTGGTATACGTCCACGGTATCTTCAATAACTATTCAAGACTCTAAAATAACAATTTAAAGTATTTAACTGTTTTGGTCATCTACAATATTCTAATCAGTTAGTTATTAGATAAAATTTAATTTTATCTGCTTTGATTGATGCCCTCCTTTGAAGAATTTAGCAGCTTTCCTTGGGACAAACAGCAACTTATTTTGATAAAACAAAACCCTTAGTTATTAAATATTAATAACTAGCCTTTAAAAATGGTTAGTTGGACTTCAGAATTGAGACTATTAATAGGAGATATGTACCATGCCAAAAGGAATGTGCACATGTTACAACTAATACTATTTCAGAGGAAATTTCTAACAAAAAGAGATTTTCCATGCAATAAGCCATTTATTTCAAGCAATAGAAAGTTTAATAAAGACCCTAAACAAATCTGTTGTAGGATGAAAGAAGGAATTGAATTGAATTTCCCAGGAAATATCACTCATAATGTTCACCAGCCTAGCAGTGTTCTTGAATGGCTTCTTTGGCTAAAATCCTACATTGAAATGCCTTCAGCTCCTGACATAGGTATGAGCAGCCATAACAGGACTGTCCCGGCCATAGCTAACATTTTTGAAAACTTTCTGTGGGCCAGAATTTGCGGCACACTAAACTTAGTTATTTCATTTTAATGTCCAGCATCCAATAAAACAGGCACAAGTGCTATACTTGTTTTATAGATAGTCAAAGAAACTGAGGCATAGATAGGTTAAGTAACTTGTTCAAGGGTCCATACTGAATAAAACACCAGGTATGTTATATTGGCTGTGTCACCTTCTCTGTCATGCTGAGTGAATAACATTTTTTAAAGGAATGTTAAGTTAAACTATGGCTTTTATATGAAAAAGAAAAATGAAGGGCTTTTCGAATTGCTGCAGTTCTTATATGCCAGTGATTAATTCCATTGGAGAATTGGTTCAATGAGAGTTCAGATTTTAGAAGTCCTAAAAGTCTGAAAGCATGTGTTTCCTTTGGATCTTTTGTGCTTCCCTCTTGGCTCCTTCCCGCTCTGGCTGGCTGTAAGATGGTTTCCTCTTGGGTGTGTGACTGCTGGAGCTGTCCTTGGTCTGAGAGGTCAGAAGAGGAAAGTCTTGCCTGGGGTCCCTGACTTCTCACAAGGCTGTTGCATTGCTCGGCTGATTCATAAAAATCCTCCAACAGATTAAGAAAATTGTCCAGAGAGGCCATGAGAACTCTAAAGGACTCATCCTAGTACATTGTCACCTTTCTCTCCATTTGAGCAGAGTTTTCCCAACTTAGATCAGGAAGCAGGGAACCTGGACTTCACTTGTTCAGTAAAATTGTGTCGAATTCCCATTTTGTGCACAATACAATTCTAAACTCTGCAAAAGATCAAGATATCTTCGCTCTCAAAGATTTTACTGCAGTGGTAAGACACTCCCCCACATACAAAATTAAACAGCCCAACACCAGAAAGAGATGAATCAGAAGCCAGCAGAGTGCCTGGATACTAAGTGTTTGAAATCCAAGGCAGGGTGATGGGGAGGAAGTCAGTAGATGCTGAAGCAGTGGAGAGAAGTTTATCATAGGACTTGAAGAAGAGGAAGCTACCCACAGCACTGAGTATACAGTATCACCTAACTTGTGTATGTGTAGAAGGATACCTAGCAAGTAAGAAGGAGGGATGCCTTAGTCTGTTTTCTTTTGCTATAATAACAATACCACAGACTGATTAATTTATAAAGGAAAAAAAGTTTATTCAGCTCATGATAATCCCAAGAGCATTATACTGACATTTGCTCACCTTCTGGTGGGGGCTTAGATGATGCATAACACTGCAGAAGGGCAAGAGGGTAGGAGCAGGAAGAGAGCAGAAGAGCTCAAACCTGCTCTTTTCGACAACTCTTGAAATAATGAGCGCAATCCCAGGAGAACTCACTCAGTTCTGAGAGGAGGGCATTAACCCTCTAAACCCTCCTACAATTCCCACCCCTGACCAAGAAACATTGGGAACTGGGGTTCCAACTCTAGAGGGAATGCATTCAAAGTGGGGAGAAGATGCAATTGGTGGGTGATGAGGGAGGGGAAGGAAGGACTAGAATTCATAGGGACTTTCAGTTCTTACTGTACTTCTTAAATTTCTATATCATTTAGGTTTTACTCCAGTGAGAATGTATTCATGCATTCTTTTTTATTACTAGGAAATATGAACTTACTCTGAAGGGATAGGACTTGGGATTACAGAATCAAAGGAAGAAGGTTGTTTCAGGTGAGAAGAACAGCTGGAGAAAATGTCTGCAGGTGACAATGTACAGGGTGTGTTTAGAGATCAGTGAGAAGCATGGGACCTGCAGAAAAGGGATGTAATAGGACAGTGGGTTGGGGTCAGGTGGAGGACAGCTGTGAACACAGAACCCGGGGAAGTAAGTCTTTCACCTTTGACCAGAAGCAAAGATGAGCCTTTGATGACTTGGCTTGGAGTTGATTAATTTGGCCACACAAAGGTTAATTTATAAGCAGGCACACTTGGAAGACCCAGCAAAGTGAGATCCATGAATTCAAATCTACCTTTCTTGGACTCCATGGAAGTCCATGAGAATGTCTCCTACAATAACTTCAGCAAGAAAGGCCAAAGAGACATAAATCTGTTGGTAGAGTCTTCAAGAAACTGAAAAATAAAAATGCTGTCAGATGCGATGGGGGAGCAGCCACTTACACTTGATCCATAGTATTAATTCCACTATAAATCTTTATGTAATAGTTGACATCTGTGTTGAATGATTCAAATGTATGGGGGAACATGTTATCCCTAGCATATGAGAAAGGATGGATTCAGAAAAAAATCCATCCAAAGGATGGATTCTGTAAGTCAAGTAAAAATTATTTGATTTAAAAAAATGAAAATCAAAGAATTCTATCACAGGTTCTTTTTGCGAATTAGTCCTTTCTTTGGGTAAATTGATTAAATCAATATTTTACTTAAACTTATGTTTATAATGACAGTACTAATCAAGTGTACACATTATATTTTGGACAGACATGCAGACACTCCTTCATACAGCAGAAATCTATGGCTACCTGGGGGTGGGGAAGTAGCTGACCTTCGGGCTCATCTAGGAGGACACAAACCCTAATATGAGGAAAAATCCCACAGCTAGTTGAACTTGAGTTATGCATTGTGACTCTTTTCCCAGTGATTGGAGGAGATGAATTTCTTTATTGACCAAGTGGAGGAGGGACACATCAGAGTCCCAGAATGATGATGTGAGATAGGTTTATAAAAGCAGTCTGCATCTCCTGAAATGATCTTGTAACCCCAAGTGCTATTTGAGGAAGAAACTGACAATTGAAGTTAGTCGTCAGTTTTCACTTTCCTCCTTCTTCAGGCTTTTAAGATGTAATTCCCAGTGTATCCTTCACCCCATGTTCCCCACTCTGCCATCCCACGCTGTCCCTCCTTTTTCAGAGAGGCAGATGGAACTCTTAAGAGACAAAGCTGAGTTTCCTTGTCTGGTGATGGGAAAACAAATAAGGGGACAAAATTATATGGAAAGAGAGTTTCCTAGTTTTATTTTCCTGCTGAGAGCCATAGCCAGTCAGAATGACGCCTAGCATTTTTGCTAGAACAGAGTGGTTGAGAGGTGATAATGGTTATGTTAAGCTGTGTATTCAATTTTATATTAGACCCCTGTTGTCCGCCTCCGCCTGCTACTTTGGAGTTCTCCTGGGGATTCCTGGAGAGTTCCCATTGGTTGGGGAAGTGCGGGAAGAGGGATTTCTGGAGGAGGGACTTCCGGTTGGTGTGTGGCGTGTCCCGGGAGAAGGCCGAGTGCGTGGCATTCGCGGGAGTGCAAACAATAAAGGAGTTCCCATTTTGAACCTACGAGGCTGTGTGGCTGCTCGGTTATTTTGTGCCCAGCCAGACTGCGGCATTTTCCTGCTGTCTCTTTTCTTAATCATTTAAAATTTATTTTGTGGCATCTCTTCCTACCACAAGGGTGAGGGCAGAGGTAGACCGCTGCATATTGGGAGAAGGCAGGAACACGAGATGACTCTGTACCTTGTGTGATCAGACAAACATGTACATTGTACCATGACATTTTTCAGAATAAACAATGACCCTTAATTTTTTTTTCTAATCATTTTCTTTTTCTTTCTTTTCTTTGGTACCAGAGATTGAACCAAGGGGTGCTTAACCACTTAGCCACATCCTCAGCCCTTTTTTTATATTTTATTTTGGAGACAGGCTTCAGTAAGTGCTGAGGCTGGTTTTGAACTGATGATCCTCCTTCCTCAGCCTCTGGAGCCACTGGGATTATAGGCGTGCCCCACCATGCTCAGCATGCTCGGCTCAAATCATTTTCATGTAGTTCTCGACACTGATTTTGAGAAGAATTGATAATTCGATACAGCAAATATTTACCTCTATCTTCCAAGTTAAATTTAAAATTGCTCTTATTGTCCTGATAACATTGTGTTAATCAAAAGGGTTGCAGAAGATAAGAATTTAAGAATCTGTAGACTCCAAGCTTCTAGAATAATTCAGACTGGGCAGTTCTGTTCTCTTTCTCCTCTCTCTTTACTCTGTTTCTCCTCCCTTCTCCTCTCTCCCTCCCTGATAAATGGATACTCTATAAATTCTGAAAGGGTATATTAAAATCTATCACTACAGTAGTCATTTCATATATGTATACATATGAGAGAGAGAGAGAGAGAGAGAGACAGAGAGAGAGAGAAACAGAAGCTAAAAGAAACTTCTCCCTGAGTTTGATGTTCTCCTACATCTGGAACATCCATAAATGACAACAGCTTCAGCAGAGACTGGGAAAGAATATTTATGAATGCAGAAATTAATGAGAAGGTCATTCAAAGCAGAATACAAGAACTGGTTTTGCAATCACACAAAAATGTTTAAAAGAGAGAAAGGAATAGAGATTGGTGAAAAATAAAGGCTCTAAGACGATGAAAACAAATTGTTAGGAATAGCTAGACAGGAAATATTGTAGACCAAAAAGAGAAAAACACCCTCCATTTACCTGTTTGTATATCCACATCTTTGAGATGGAACATGCAAATGTATGCAAAAACACAAGCATTACTCTGATGATGCTGTTATAGATCCCCAGAAGCAAAGGAACAAGCACCCCATTCATTCCCAGATGACTTGTCAGTTTATCCTGGGTTTGTGAACTAAAATGAGTTGGGGAGCTGACTGTCTTCAATGGATTTCTGTTTGCTCTCTAAGTTCAGGGCTAAAACTTAATTTTTAATATAACTGATATTTTTATTATGGCTTATTTTATTAAAAGTATATATCAAGATATTGAATATTTATAATTTGTAACATATTCCATATATTTATAATTTGCTTATGTGAAATAAATAATTTATTAAAATACACACTTAATGTTATTCTTAATAGATGCACATATTTTCATAAATTAAAGTACTTGTTTCTGGAAGTTCTCGCCTTTCCTTACCTCTCCTATTGTTGTTTCATACAAGGTCTCTCTAGGTTGCCTAGGCTGGCCTTGAACTCCTGGGCTCAAGTGATCCTCCTGCCTCAACCTCCCTAGTAACTGGGACCAGAGGCGAGTGTCACTGTACCCAGCTCTATTTACCTATTTTTAAATGTTTTAAATGCTTCAACATTTTGTGGGTTTATATCAGTTATTTATATTAGTGTTTTCCTTGTTCTGACCAACAGCTCAATCTAGGAGCCCTATCTTCTGTCCCCAAAAAATCTTTGTTAACTTAAAACATTTATATCTGGGGGGGCTTATAAAGACTTTTTGTCCTATAACCCTCATTGACAAAGTTTTTGTCGATTGTCTTCGACTGTCCTTCATACTAGCTTTTGCCAGCAATAAGCAGAAATAAAGCTGAAACTGTGTCAAAAAAATTCACTGCCCACATTCATCCTTCTTCAGCAGGGTTTACTCTATAGTGCTCCGCATTCAGCAACTGTGCCAGCCGGCGGAAACAGCCAGTTGTTGTCTGAAAGGAAGAATAATTGGAAACATGGTGCCTGTTTCTTTCCCTGCAAGCAACAATCCATCCATTTAACATTCTTTCGGTGCTCTTGAATTCTGTGGTAGACAGCCTGTGTTCCCTGTTCTGTTGAGGCCAATCTGAGAAATGCTGATCTTCCAGTCTGCTGCTGGCCCTTTCAGTATGGAACAGTGACAGCCATCCCATGGCCCGGCCCCTCTTCACAGAGCTGGTTACACACCAGCAACATTATGTAGGTAAATGGCCATCGGCTGGAAAGGACTAGGCTGGGTGAGGTTAAAATTAGGAAAGAGAAAATTTGGAACTATTTCAATCCCTACCCTACAGATAAAGAAACAAAGCCCAGAAAGGCCAAGTAACTCACCCAAGGTCACTTTGCTGGCATGCTGTAGAGCACACATGATGGAATTTGTCAACATTCTATATCCATATAAAAAGATTGCATATGCTCTCTTTGTAAGGTATAAATATCTAGTTTATATTATGTTTACTATTCACATACATATACTCATATTATATATATCATAAGCTTTAAATTAATATAATTATAATCATCTGTATTCTTGCTGGTTTTTAATGTCATATTCTATCAAGTTCTGTAAGGGGTATATTAAAATCTATCCCCGTGGTTGTCATTTCATTTCATAAAGTGCTACTTGTCTTTTGATTTTTTTTTTAAATTTTGTGCTTTGTTTTTTAGTGCATAATAGCTGACGACTGTTAAATCTTTTGTTCATATTTTTATTTATGCCACATGAATTGGGCTCCCTTCATATAAAAAAAAGACACTCAAAGAATAGTGGCTTCGGGGGCTGGGGCTGGGGCTCAGTGGCAGAGCACTTGCCTAGCATGTGTGAGGCACTGGGTTTGATTCTCAGCACGGCATATAAATAAATAAAATAAAGGTCCATTGACAACTAAAAAAATATTTTTAAAATAGAATAATGGCTTCAATACATAGAGATGTATTTTTCTCATACATAAAAGATGTTTGGAGGCAGGGACACCAAAACTGGTACAATGGCTTCATGGTCATCTAAATTGCAAACTCTGTCTTTCTATTCTGCCACCTTTAATATGTTGCGTTCACTCTCCAAGTCCTAGTTGCAAAATGGCTTCTGCAGCTCTCACTATCACATGCATACTCTGGGCAGGAAGGAGGAAAAAGAGGAAGATCAGAAGGAAGAGTTCCCCACAGAATTGAACTTCATCAGGCTTCATCCACTAACCTCTGCTTACAACTTAGTATAAAAGGGGACGGGAAAATCATTGTTTTAGAAGTCTGGACACATTGCTGTCCTTAATTAAACTGAGATTTTGTTAGCCAGGGTGAAGAGAAATAGATGGTACAGGCATCTACCAATCTCTGCTATGTACCTTTAAACATTCAATCCTCTTGTTTCTATTTAATGCTTTTGGTGTTGAATTTGATATTAATATTGCTATTTGTTCTTTTGGATTTGCCTGATGTTTATCTACCCAATCATTTATTTTAAAACTTTCTTTGAATTGAGTTCTTTATCCATAGCTTAATTTTTGTGGTTGAGCCCAATCTGAAAGTTTATCTTTTGCAAGGGAAATTCAACACATTTCAACATATATTATTTTTTATTCTTATTGTTTTGTTTTTACTATTTATTATATACTTCCTTGTTATTTCCTTTTTTCTTCTTTCATTAGGTTTTACTGACTTGATCATTTGTTAAGCTATCTATCCCCCACCACCCATTAGGTAAAAAGTTTCCCTCTAAGTAAGTGCTTTCATCTCTTAAATAAATAAATGCCTTTTCCTGACATAACCATATCCTTGTGTCTCAGAGATTCACCGTGAAAATGCTGAGGAAGAAATGCAATTTATTTCTTCAATAGTGACATAATAGGCAAGGTCACTGGTGCCATCTAATAATTAAGGAAGCTCATTTTCCTCATTTCCTTCAATATCATAAGCAGATAGCAGCAAATATCTTGCCAACTCTCTTAAGTAGAGCTGGAAATAAGCCCTGGGTTGACCAAGCTGCAACAAACAGCACTTCCCATATACCTTTCAGGGTCCACCAAGTTAAGGAAAAAGGAAACCTATTATCACCAAATTCCAAAAGCCTACATGGGGATGAATTATAGTAAGTATGTATCCTTACACTTCTTTTTCTTTAATGAATGCAAAATGAGTTATCACGGATGATAAGGCAAATATCAAGAAGACTGCAGTACATTTTGTAGCTTGCTATCCACATTGCATTTATTTATTTATTTTTGGTACCAGGGATTGAACCCAGGGGTACTTAACCACTCAGCCACATCCCCATCCCTTTTTATTTTGACACAGGGTCTCACTATATTGCTTAGAGCCTTGCTAAGTTGTTGAGGCTGGCTTTGAACTTGTGATCCTCCTGCCTCAGCCTTCCAAGTCACAGGATTTCAGGTATATATCACCACACCTGACCACATTTGTTTTTAAAGAGGTATGAGCTGGACACAATGGTGCACACACCTGTAATATTAGCTACTCAGGAGGTTGAGGCAGGAAGATTGCAAGTTTGAGGCCAGTCTTGGCAACTAAGTGAGAAACCTGTGTCAAAATAAAATAAAAAAGGGCTGGGGATGTAGCAAAGTTTGTTATAACTTTATATAGAACTTGCATATGAAATGTAGCTTTAGATTACTTGGTAAAATTATTGATTTTTTTATGCTTCTACATTTAGGTGAATAGATTGTTTCGCAAAGAAACCTTTTTTCTCTTGTCTGGCTCCAAATTATACCTTCCACTTCATGCCACAGCGGTATACTTGTTCCCAAGAGCAATCAAGGATCCTAAAATTAAGCAAATAGTACAAGTGCTACCACTTAGATAGGAATGCTGCTCTTTTTACCATGGGGAACAATATACAAGAAGAAACCTAAGTTTTATTAAAGTCATATAACTTCTACCCAACTTCACAAGTCTAATTTACTTCTTTCTTTAAAAATTATTTTAGATCTCTTCTGGGTATGATTTGACTATAAACTGTTATACATCTTGAAAAATCTTAGAAGAATAATTCTATGCTGTAGACTATTTGTACTCTGCAAAACATTTGTAATATATATGAAATGAGTTAAATAAATAACATATTACAAACAAGAAATTGAAATAAATTAAATAAATAAGTAACATATTATATACAAGAAATTCTCTACCTGGAACATTTGGGTTATAATACCTGTCCCCAGCACATTCCCTTCCTTCAGTATTAAAATCACAGAGATGCCCCTGAACGTACCTGCCACTCCCCATCTACTGTTGTGGCCAAGGGTCAAAAAAACAGTTGGGCTGTTGGCAATGCCTCCCTTCCCATTACCACTGTCTTCCTGCAACTCTCATTCCTAGGGGCATGGCATCCTAGGAAGAGAATAATTAATAAGTTTAAGTCCCCACTTCCTCCTCTTCTTAGATACTTCCATTCTGCTACTGACTATGACAGGGCTTGGCCTCACATCAGCCCCAAAGGGTGAGAGCCTGAGAGGGACAAAGAAAAGTGCCTGACAAAAATAAAATTATTCAAAAAATATAACTAGAAATAAGCATGTCATCAGGTTTGAACATTGAAACGTATTAGTGTATAGTGGGAGTATAATTTTACTGGCTACTCATATATCTATTAAAAATGAGACTTGGCCAGGTGTGGTAGAGCATACCTGTAATTCCAGCAACTTGGGAGGCTGAGGCAGGAACTTTGTGAGTTCAAAGCCAGCCTCAGCAACTTAGCAAGGCCCTGTCTTTAAATAAAATCTAAAAAGGGGTGGAAAGGTGGCTCAGAGGTTTAGCACCCATAGATTCAATCCTTGGTACCAAAAAAGAAAGAGGCTTGAGGAGGAGTTGGGGGTATAGCTCAGTCGTAAAGCTTGCACAAGACCCTGGGTTCCATCCCCAACACCAAAAAAATAAATAAAAGCCTTAGTAAGAGAAGGCAACACTTAGCAAAGCCAAGTCATTGGTTTTCTAGATATTTCTAGTTTCGTGTTATTCAGGTTTAGAGAACTCAGTGGGGAATCAGACATTTATATAAACTAACCTAGAATATGCCATTTAATTTAACTCTTAGTGTCTCTTTTACTTTTTCTCTAGTTAGAGAGGGAGTCCAGAGACTAAATTTTATATTTTCTAGAAGCATTCTGAGAAATAATTTTGTTGGAAAGATTTTTTCAATGTATGATATAGAATTCTGTTACAACAGGAGATTGTCTTTTTTGCTAACAACACATAGGGAATAAAGACTATAAACAAATTAATTGTTCTTAGAGTCTGTTTTATAATGTCAACTCTTTGTGAAATTTCCCACATAAGGTACCATGTTTTTCATTTTCTTCTCTGCTGGCCTTGGCTTACAGCCACGATCTGCCACACTCATGTATCAGTGATGTGCTAGAATACAAAATATACAGGATCCTTGCCTGGGGTGCAATTTCAGTGTTCTGCTAGCAGACACCCTAGTGGGGTATGAATGCCTTGAACTCCATGATCCTTTGTGATTGATGTGAGCATGACATGTGTTAGGACTTTTTTGGTTGGCTTACTCGGATTTCAATCAAATGTTAAGGTAACTATGGGGTAAAATGCACTAGGGAATGTATTACATGGTATCAGAAAAGATGCAGAGTCGCTTTTCTACTCAAATAAAATTAAATCCTGAGAAATAAAACCCTCAAAGGAACTGAATGTAGAGGAGAAAGGGAAAGACAATACCTTATCATTAAAAATCAATCAGATATTTACTAAGTGCGTCTTCTGAGGATTCCTTACATTTCAGTAGCTAGCAGATCTGGGTTTACAAAATAGTCTCACATGCATTATCTTATTTGATCCTCCCAACAACCAGTGAGAGAAGAGAGGCAATCTAAAGATGAGAAAATTGCATCTCAGACTTAAGTGCTTCCTGAAGACCTTACACCCAGCTTCAGAGAGTGGAGGGGCACTGAAATTCCCCCAGTCTCCACACACTCTGTCCTGGGTTCACTCTTCCTCCACCCCTGGGTATTGTGCTGTGTTTGGTTCTCCAAAGGAATCTAAAGAAGTGAAGACATGATCTCAGCCCTTAGGAAGTTTATGATCTTAGATGGGGAAAATGCAAATTTTCATAATGAAACAAGCAGAGAATCCTTAAGTGTTAAACTGTAGGACGCAGGCTATAAATACAACAATTGGATTATTTTAATTGAAAAATAAGGTGCTATAAATTCTACTCAATGCCCTGGAAAAAAATATGTGAATAGGTATTTCTGAAGGTTTTCAGATAGGCCATCAACATTTTCCATGATTAATTCTTATTTATTTATTTATTATTTTTTGGTAGTGGTGATTGAACCCAGGGGTGCTTAACCACTGAGCCACATCCCCAGACCTTTTCATTTTATTTATTTATTTTATTCTGAGACAGGGTCTCACTAAGTTACTTAGGGCCTTGCTAAATTTCTGAGTCTGGGCTTTGAACTTGTGATCCTCCTTCCTTAGACTCTCAAGTCAGTGAGATCACAAGCATGTGCGACTGTGCCCAACCCATGGTTAATTCTTGACCAGGAGAAAAGCCAACAAACACAAGCTTGCACAGTTTTACAAGGACATTTGGTTGACTGGAGGACCAAATTGTTGAGTCCCTGATCTCATACTGGCCTCTGTTGTTCCTCTGTTGTACTGGAAGTCTGTAGGAGCTGGTCCTGGCCTTGATATATTTGTTAGGTCCTCTAAAACATCAGTGGAGGCCATTGAGAAAGGCCAGTTGGCCTCCTGTTATTTACCTAATTTGCAAAGGGAGTAAAGAAAAGGATGCTTTTTTTTTTTTTAAGAAAACTGCCAAGAGATAGGAAAATGGAATACATTTGCTCTGTACTCAAAGGGACCACGGACTTCTAGGCTCTGTGGAGATCCTGTGATCATTTGAATGTTCTGCTATCCTAATGTTCAAACCTAACACTTTTCAAATCCCTAATTGTTTTAGAAGCAAAATTCTATTCCAACTACCTGTTTTTTGTCTTTTTGGCAGAGCAAGCCTGTGCTGAGAGACAGTTGTGGAACAGTCCCTGTCTGTCACTGTCTTTGTCTTCACTAAGGAGTTGATGTATTGCTTGAGAGGCCCCATGGGGACTTCCAGAGCCACAGTGAGTGACTGGCCCCAAAACTTTTACCAAAAATTGCCCGTGCCAGCTTCTCAAGCATTGTAGCAATCCTGTGTAGTCTTCCTCAAAATGCCCTTTGCTTCAGCAACTTAACAACAGTAATTTGTAATATAAGCTGGTGCCCCTGAGACATTGCATCCTCTTCATCTTCTCAACACCTAGTAATGTCCAGAGCAGAGATTTTAAGCTCATCTCTGGAATAGGCTGGCATGGATGATTCTACTGGACGATTCTGCTCACCACCAGGGAAGACAGACAAAGACAGCCTGCTGAAGGTGCCTGGGAGTCACTCCTCAAGCGCCAGTGAGTGCCACCCAAAGGGAGGAGAGGATGGTGGGGGAAATCAGATTGCAGCTCAGAACGCAATTGTTACTGCAAGAGCGGAATAAGAGCAGACCTTGCAGGTTCCGCCAATGCTACTCACAACCCTACTCACACGGAGCACTTGAGTGTCAACGTGAACACAATGTCATCAACTTGTAAGCCCAAACATATAACCACTGTCACGCATGACCTCGCAGGCGCCTCCTTTGGAGCCGTTTTTCCAGGGGCAGAAATAGGTTAATGCTGAGTCAGTCACTAGCTTTCATTTCACCCCACAGGTGTGAACAGGGCCTCTGTGACCCGCTCTGTCACCTACTGGGTGTGTGATCTTGGGAAGGTTATCTAAAAATTCTCTATGTCTTCGATTCCCTGTATGTGAAATGGTGATAATTATATCAGCTCCCCTATAAAGATGCTATGAGGATTAAATGAGGTTAGAAATATATGGAGCTTAGAACATGCTAGAATGTATTCTGTACTGTGCTCATCTAATATTAAAGTCTTTGCTCCAGACACTGTTAGGTTTTGAGAAGTGAAAACAAAGAATAGGCAGTTTGTGCCTCCGTGGGTGTACAATCTATATTGTAAATCGCTGTTTTAATGATTTGTGTAGCCTAGCCCAAGAGTCAGAAAATGCTCAATCAGGGTTTCTGAATGTGATTGGCCTGGGGAAACAAGCAAGTTATACCACCAATTTTAATTAAATGACGGTATATACAAGTGTGTTGTGTATGTATACGAGTTCTGGTCCCATAGAAGCATTACCTCTTTTATTTATTAGTTCTGTAGCATGAGTGCTGAGACTGAGTGTGGTCTGGAGGTTGAGGGTAAGGAGGTGGAGGTGCACTCGGGGAAGCCTTCCAAGAGGCTGTATCATTGAGCTTGGTTTTGATCAGTGAGTAGGCGTTAGCCAGTAAGAGAAGAGGGCTAGGAGTGTTCCAGGCAGAAGGAACATTGTGTGCACAGTTAGAGAGGCGTGAAATAGCACAATACATTCAGGGAACTCCAAGTAGGCAAAGTACAAGAGCAGCCCCATCATCAGTGTAACACACAGCCTGTGTTTGTGAAATGAGTATTTGAGATTAGAGGCTGTTAAATCAAACAAAACAAAGGAGACATTGCTTGTATCATTCTGGTCTTTAGCATTAACTAAACAACCAGCCAAGGACAAGCGGCTCTGGAGTTTTAGAGACGCGGTATTGTATAAGCCTGGTATAAGCGCTCTATAGTCAGTCCCGTTGTGTATCCTAGAAGAAGTCAGTCCACTCAATTTGTCTTTTAATTTTTTTTTCAAAGTAGTAGAGGTGAATTAACAATAAAATTGATGGAATCATGGTATAGGTGAAGATGTTTTGGAATAGTCATATATTGCTCTAGATCAGAGGTCAGCAAGCTGTGGCTTGAGAACCAAATCTGGTCCATGGCCTGCTTTAGTAATTAAGTTTTACTGGAGCGCAGCCATGCTCATTTGTTTGCATGTTGTCTGTGGCTGCTTCAGCGCTGCCACAGCACAGCAGACTGTACAGCCTGCAAAACCTGAAATATTTCCTACTTGGCCCTTTACACTAAATGTTTGCCAATCCTTACTCTAGATTCAGTTTTCCTAATCTGATAAATCAAAACCAATATTTAAAACAAGGGCTTGGGTTGGTTGAGAACCAGTGTGATAAACAATAGGTTTATTGGATTTTTTTTAAAAAAATTCACTAGTAAGGAGCAAGAAGATTGCAAATATGTTAGCCATAAAGTATGAAATATACACAAAATAAATGAATAAACGTAGATGCTAGGATTACCTTTCAGATTTGACTCTGAGACTCCTGGCTGTCAGATACAAACTAAAAGACAGGAATTGTTCCTCTAGTAGTTACCTATTTCCTTATAACAAATTATCTGAAAATTTAGAGCCTTAAAGCAACTGTCCTTTAGTATGTCTTATGAATTGGTGAGTTAGCTGGGTGGTCCAGCTGATCTTGGTGGACTTGTTCATACAGTGGTCAGCTGGCTTGTTGGCTTGGGGCTGGCTGGTCTAGGGTGACCTCAGCGGGGGACAGTTCATCCCTCCTGCACACACTCTTGTCCTCCAGCAGGCTGGCCTGGGCTTGCTCAGTTAGGAGTGGGAGGTTTCGAGAGAGAAAGTGGAAGCACAGACTTGAGGCTAGCTTGGAAGCAGCACACTGTTACTTCTGTTGCATTCTAGTGGCCAAAGCAAGTCAAAAGGCCAGCCCAGATTCAAGGGGGAGGGAGAATAGACTCCCATTCGTGATGAGAGCAACTGCAAAGTCACATTGCAAGGGGAAGGGAAGCAGGAGGGATGGAATTGAGGCCACGTTTAAAATCACAAACAATCAATCATAAGCTAAAACAGCATGTATCCTGACCACGCATTTTTAAAAAGTCATCTCTGTGGTCTCAAGTGGAAAGAAATATTCATCATACATGTCTCTTCAGCCCCACCCACAGATATGAATCATCAGTGTCTTCGACTAAGAGGACCATTATCCTGTAGCTAATGACAGATACAGAGGAGGAGTGGAAAGAAGCCTGAACCAGACCTGTACTCAAATACCACTTGACAGATTTCACTAGGAACCAGACGCAGCAGGTATAACCAATGACCAAACTGAACAGCCTTTGTCGCTAAAGTCTAAACTGACCTATGACATCCCTGCCAATCCTTCCATTCCCCTCCACCTTTGTTATCAGGTGGTGGCAAAACTGGTCCCTGAGGACATTGCTATCTGTTGTTTCTGGATGTGACTGAAAAGGCAAAAAAATGGGATAATTTTTTTGTTTTTAAACTCACCAGCCATGGGATGATTTTTTAAATTTCTTGCTAAAAAATCTTCACTATTACAAACTTGCCTTGATAAATAATGTTAAATATAAATAGCAACAGTGATGTCAGAAAACCTCCTTCACTGTTCCTTTCCTGGTCCCCTAGGGATGTCAGTAACAAGACAGCGAACTTGGTAGCCATTGCTTCTTAGACTATCTCAAAATCTTCAGAAATCTAAAAGCAAAACAAAAGCGAAACTCCCAAACCACTCAGACAAAAATCACACAGCTTTGGGTTTGAAAATGTTCTTTCTGGCCCAGAACCAGTCAGGGTCATTGGACTTGTCTGCAAGAAGCCAAAGCCTTTACACTCAGACTTCAACAGAAATGCCACTACCAGAATGCTGGGGAGGAATGTGCCAGAATTTAAGGAACTATTTAGACTCCTGTCGACTGGCATCAGAACCAGCTGTGAAGGGGACCATATTTCAACTTAGATACAGTGAAAAGGAACAGAACTGTTGACATTATTGAAGAGGGTGGAGACAAAAACCCCGGATGTTTGCAGATAACTAATTAATGCACTGGGGGTTGGGTTGGCTTTGGAAGAACAGAGGACACTTCAAATTTTGGTTGTAGAAAATCGGAAGTTAATCTTGGGCAGGTCACAGAAAGGTTAAATAGACACAACTACCTGGTGGAGTACCCTAACAAATGTTGGTTCCCTTTCTCCCTCTGGATCTCCCACCCAATTAGGGATTTCTTAAAAAAACAAGAATCCTGCCAGCCTGCTTCTACTGGAAAAATGTCAAGTAGGATAAGCTGCTGATAGATGATAACAATCAACAAACTTCACGTTCAGCTGGAGGGAGCAGGGCGTGTCCCCTCTCCTGCCCCTCCCTCCCCTCATCATGGCTCAGTAGCAGCACAAAGATATTCCCTCCTTCCTGCGGAGGAAGTGTATGTGTTCTCTCAGACCTACCTTGGCATTCCTTGATGTCTTAGAGAAGCAGATGACCCCGGCTGAGCAAGACAGTCAGCAGAACAGCAGCCCTTGATGCTGCATTTGGAAATTTCCATTCTTTGCTTGCAGCTCTGAAAAAAAAAAAAAAAAAAAATCTAAAGAGCCCAGTAGCTGGGAAATTTCCACGATGGAAAATTTTAACATATTCTTTAGCTCTAAACTATGCAGGTTTATAGACACTTTTTTTTTTCTTTTGGTAATGTCCTTCTTTAACAATAATTTATGAACATGGTAACTCTGGCGCTGTGGCAATAAAGAGGGCAAGATGACCTGGAGGGGAATGGGCTCAGTTTGCCCAGTGGGAGTCTATGCTATATAAGCACTTGACCACCCAAACCATAGAAAAGCAGATCCCTGCAAGACCCACTGGTTGGGAACTTATCCAAAATAAGAGATAATTTGCCCTGGAGCCCTACACAGAAATCTGTATAGAGACTGGAGGTGGAAAGTGATGGATACAACTTTGGAGCAGGACATGGTGAGTTGCTGGAGAAAGCAATCTTAGGTAGATCCCTTAGACCACTGCTTCCTAAATCTAATTGTGTATGGGAATCACCTGCGAATCTTGTGAAGATGCAGATTCCAATTCACCAGGTCTAGGGTGGGGCCTGAGTCTGTGTTTCTAACTGGCTTCCTTCCAGGAGACACTGAGGCCTCCCTTCTGAGGACCACAGTGTGTGTGGGCATAGCAAGGCCATAGACAACAGGTCCTCATCAGTATGAGGTCAGTGATGGCGGTAGCAGAGCACTGCCTGAGGGGGCCGGAGGTGAACTCCTTTGGGGTGATTTTCTCAGGTTATGAAGTTGAGGTCTCAGAGCAGAACTGAATGTCTCCTGGAGAGATGCACCGTGCCGTTCTGGATACAGTAGAACTTCTAGAATATGGGAACACATGCCATTATCAGAAGGCTGCCTATTCTAGAAGATTTCATTTGGGGGATTCTAGAAATCAGTGCCTTTCCAAAGAAACCCCTGTATCAAGTTGATGAAGATTCTTGAACCGGTCAGAATCATGTGAAGGGAAAGAGCACCCAGAGAACAAATTACCTTCATTCCAGCCAAAATATTTGTTTTACTATTTTGGGGATAAAATAAAAAGGGAATTGGAGAATTTTTCATTTTCTTAATAGCTATCCCACCTTTGAACTACTACATGAGACAGACAGACAGACAGACAGACAGATATATCAAAGTCTATGGCATCTGTCCTCCAGGATGTTACTTTCACTTGATCTGTAATGTGTCTGTTTTGTATATTTTTAAAGCAACATTTGTCCCATTTTTCATTTTCCATTCAATTGAGTTCTGGATGGGTTATTACTCCTTACTTTTCAAATAAAAGTACACAGAGGAACAGATGGAAGGAAAGGAGGAGGGAGATTACAATCATGAAAATGTGATTGAAGTCAGAGTGTAACAAGCATGGAAAGAATTTGATTACATAATAAAAAGAATTAATATAGATTAAGAGTAAATAAGTATCCTAGTATGCTAACATCCACATGATGTTTAAAAATTCTAAACAGTATACAGGATTGCTTTAGGGGTTTGGGCGTCAAGAGGTTGGTTGATATCTTCTCTTTCAGAAATCTTCACTGTAGGGTCAAGGCATGATTCAGCATTGAAACAGGCATGCTTATTACTTGAGTAAAAGAAATCAGATGATCTTTTCTAGGTCTCCATGAGCAATTATTCACCATTCACCTACAGCCAATCAAATAGAATTTGTTTGATCCACCTAAAGCACATATTTAAAAAAAAATTCTTTTTTGTAATTGTAGAAGAACAGCAAGCCTTCATTTTGTTTATTTTTATATGGTGCTAAACATCAAACCTCACATGTGCTAGGCAAGTGATCTGTCACTGAGCTACAGTACCGGCCCCTGATGCCCCATATTTAAGGAATACTTTTAAAAATAGATTTGAGGTGAATTTCCAAAATGAAAGGGAACATTTTAAAGTGAACAGTTCGCAGGCATTTAATATATTCATGACATTGTGTGACCCACCATTTGTATCTAGTTCTAAAACAACTTCATCACCCCTGAAAGGAAATCCTATATCCCATGAAGAGGTTGCCTCCCAATTCCTTCTCCCCCTATTCTCTGGCAACCACCAACATACTTTCTTCTCTGTGGATGTAACTATTCTGGATAGTTCAGATAAGTGGATTCCTGCAGTATGTGGCTCATCTTCTTAACAATAAACATAATAATTATAATAAAATTTAGCATTGAGTGTTTATAACAGGTGAGGCATGTAATTATTTTTTATGTATATATTTATTTTTTAGTTGTAGTTGGACACAATATCTTTATTTTATTTTTATGTGGTGCTGAGGATTGAACCCAGGGCCTTGCACATGCTAGGCGAGCACTCTACCTTTGAGCCACAATCCCAGCCGGAGGTATGTAATTCTTACAACAGACTTATAAACAGGTACCATCATTATTTATATAGAAGAGTGTTATGGTTTAGATATGAGGTGTCCCCCCAGAAGCTCCTGTGTAAGACAATGCAAGGAAGTTCAGATGAGAGCTTTAATCTAGTCATTGGCTTCATCTACACATATGGATTAACTAACTGGATTGTAACTGTACGCTAGAAGAGGTAGGTCATTGGGGACATGCCTTTGGGTTTACATTTTGTCCTTGGTAAGTGGATCTTGCTCTCTGCTTCCTTGTTGCCATGTCTCCAGCTGCTTCCACCCACCATGGCCTTCCACCATGATGGTCTGCCTCATCCTGGGCCCAGAACTGCAGAGTCCACCAGCCATGGACTGAACCTCTGAGACCATGAGCCAAAGTAAACTTTCCTCCTCTAAGTTGTTTTTGTCAGGTTTTTTGGTTACAGTGATAAAAAATTGACTAAAACAATGAGAAAATTGGCACTTGGCTAAATGAATTGCCTGAGATCCATAAACTATGGTTTAACAAGGAATAACCTTTGGCCAGACCCACTTACACTAGTGCTTTTTCCAAATGCCACAGCTATATCTCAACTTCATTTCCCTTATCACAGACAGATGGATGGATACTCCTTCTCAAGTTTAACAACTTCATAGAACTTGATTCAAATACTGAATGTGTTGTTACTTGCTTACAGCTGCTATTTCTCTAGCAGTGCAGTAAGTCCAGGCAAACTCTTTTGAAGAGCTCATTAAAACTGCTAAAATAAAGTCTTAGAAGCAGGTGCATTCATTAGTTGAAATGCAGACGATTATGTTAATATCGCATTCAGGTGACAAATTTAAAGGCATCAAAATCATGGAGGATAAAAGGATTTTCAAAGCTAAAGTTAACTTCTTCCTTTGTAGAACTCTTTGTTCTGTTAAGCATGTGACTGACTGCAGCTGTCCAACTTGGGGACCTCCAATGTTATCTCACAAAAATAAAGCTGTTTTGCAATAATTTATTTCCCTTACAAATTCTTGAGCCTCAATTTAGAAAAAGAAAGATAAAGAATTGCCTCCAACCCTGCTGCTAGATCTGGCACCCCATTTACAACTTATTTTCCACCCTGGGTCCAAGGGTAGGGGAAACACATTTAAAAAGATGATTGAAATATGTAGGCAGAATTGGGGATGTAGCTCAGTGGTACAGCCACATGGGTAATATGCTGAGTTTGATTCCCAGCATAAAAAAAATGTCGGGGGGCTGGAGTTGTAGCTCAGTGGTAGAGCACTAGCCTAGCATGTGTGAGGCACTGGGTTCAATCCTCAGCTCCACATAAAAAATAAATAAAATAAGGTATTGGGTCCATCTACAACTTAAAAAAAAAAAAAGTTGGACCATGAGCCCTAATTTGGGAAAGATGGCTCATCAACAATTGATGAGCCACATCCTCAGCCCTTTTTAATTTTTTATTTAGACACAGGGTCTCACTGGGTTGATTAGGGCCTCCTTACTAAGTTGCTGAGGCTGGCTTTGAACATGGGCTCCTCCTGCCTCCGCCTCCTGAGCTGCTGATACAAGCATGTGCCACCATGCCTGGCTTGCCCTTTCTTAATCTGAAAGAAATGTTGAGTGTGAAATGTGTATGTGACCACATATATATGTTTGGCATATTATTTACATATTTATTTTGTGGTGGGGTGTTTGGCTGCTGTATCTAAGGGACCCAACCAGGACAGCTGTAGAGGAATAAGTTTATTTGAGGGCTCATGGTTTTAAAGGTCTTAGTCAGCCAGCTAGACAGCCAGCTCCATTCCTTGAGGCTCGAGAGGGGGGCAAGGGCAGAACATCTAGGCAGAACAGTGTGGCAGAGGGAAGCAGCTCAAGTGATGATCAGGAAGCTAGAAAGAGGTCTCCCCTTGCCAGATACAAATATATACCTCCAAACCACACCCCAAATTCTCACCTCCTCCAGCCACACCCCACTTGCCTTCAGTTACCACTCAATTAATCCCATCAGGTGATTAATTTACTGATTGGTTCAAGCTCTTGTAACCCAATCATTTCTTCTCTGAACCTTCTTGCATTGTCTCATACATGAGCTTTTGGGGGATACCTCACATCCAAACCATAACATGGGGATTAAACCCAGGGGTGGAATTTGCAATCCTCTGCCTCAGCCTCCTGAGTAGCTGGGATTATACAGGCATGTACCACCACGTGGGGCCAACATATATGTATTTGAGAGCCTATATGCCAGAATATTAATAATAGTTCCACCAGAATAATTTAAATTTTCTTTGTCTATTTTTATATTTTATAAATTTTCTGCAATAAATACAAAATTTAAATTTTTTAAAATTAATTTAAAAAATTTTTAAATCTGTGCCTTTTTAAAAATTTAAAACAATTTTTTTTAACTTTTTAAAAATTATTTTATTTGTTTACTTTTTATGTGGTGCTGAGGATTGAACCCAGGGCCTCGCATGTGCTAGGTGAGTGCTCTACTGCTGAGCCACAACCCCAGCCCCCCAAATTTTTGCTTTCTAAACTTATTAAAAATTACTGTGGAGCACATAGCCCTTCCACATTCAACAGTTTTACTGGTAAGATTAGGTTACCATTTAGTTGTCTAGCACATGGAAGCTGGGCGAGGTGTTTCTGTAATTCCCTTCCTCTTCTCAAACCCAGGATATCTGTGGAAACATTGCTTTTTTCCTTTTAGAAAGAAATATAAGAAAATACAGCTCAGTATCAAGTTACTTAATAAGAATACAAGCATGGTTAAATAGTTTTATATTTTTCTTCAAAACCTAAGTCAAGAGGGCTTGCATCAAAGTGAATGTAGCTTACCTCTTGCAATGGGAAAAGGGCTAAAAAACCTATTTAGGACAAACATATTTATTTTTAATATTTTGGTTGTGCTCTCTGTGAAACCTTTGTAAACTATACTTGACTTTCTTTTTTTAAAAGTGTACAAAAATAATTGTGTTACTAAATACTGAAGCTGCTATAGACTTGAACCTTGCTACCAATAGAACACATTTATGTAGTGTGTATGCATTGCTCAGTAGCTTGAAATTAACAAGCTGAAAGACCACTTATACAGTGTAATAGTCCTATTTTTGCCTTTCTCCCTTTGTCTTCTACTTTATCCTTACCCTGTTCAATATTACTATCTCTTTTTTTCTCTACATAATTTAGAAGTCCATCAATGCCATTTAAAATGAAAAGCCATACATAAAGTCAGAAAAATCACCTTGGGATGGGATTGGACAGTACTTTCATGTGGTAGTACCACATTGAAATCAGGGGATATGTTCCAAGACCCCAATGGATGCCTGAAACCATAGATATTACTGAACCCTATAATTTAATACCTTTTCCATCTTAATTAAGCACTTATCAAGCACATGGCCATAACTTTTGCAGTTAGATGTGTGAAGCAAAACTAGTCCAGATTTTCTCAGATAGAACCATAGACCTCATCAACCACAGAATAGTTTTTTTTTTCCTTTCCTTATTAAGTCAAAACTTTCACCTCTTTCCTTGGTCTGTTGTTGGCATATTTGAGTTGTTAGTACCACTACTCTTGTGCTTTGGGGACACTATTAAGTAAAATAAAGGTTGCTTGAATAAAATCACATGACACATAACAGTCAATCTGATGATTGAGATGACTACTAAGTGACTCACAGGCAGGTAGCATATACAGCATAGATACATTGGACAAAGAGGTGATTCATGTCCCAGGTGGGATGAAACGAGATGGCATGAAATCTCATCATGCTACTTAGAACAGCAAGTGATTTAAAACTTATAAATTGTTTAGTTCTAGAGTTTTTTATTTCATATTTTTGGACCAAGGATGATTTGGAGTAGCCAAAACCTGAGATGAGGGAAAACTGCTGTATACCTGCCCCTCTCTCTGGTTAGCAGTAGCCTAGCTGAATCCTGTTCCAAACTGCCATAATATGTCTCATTAGCTGAAACTTACATGGATACAGCTCCTTTGACTGCTGGACAGCTCCGAGTCTCCTAGCAGTATTTTCCCACCCACCCTCTTCTCTTTATGTTTAATTCTCAGAGCTAACACCCTCACAAAGCTGCAGATTTTAGACAAAACAATAAAGATAGCTAAAAGAGACTCTTGTTCTTCTAATATGATCCATCACTACCATAAGATAAGAGGGTAAATTTCAAAACAGAATTTAGAGATGAACATGAGAGGTCACCTTAGTCAAGTTTCCTTTTCATGGATGTGTTTCTTCTAGAGAGTACCTGGTAGTCATCCAGCTTGACTTTGAAATTTTCCAATGATGAAAAACTGTTCTACTTTCGCCCCCACTTTTCTCCTGATAGATGGGTCGATAGAGCACAAATAGCATTATAACCACAATGCCAAAAAGAAAATAAATAAATGAATCCTAATCCTTAAAAAAAATTGGCTTTTTTTTTTCAAATTTCTATTACTGATCCAGAACCCAGTCTCAAGGAAGTATAACCCCTTAGGATTCATGAGGAATGCAATGAGGTTGAATCATTTGGCTGAAAGACACAGATTTTATTGGTCCAGAGTGTCCATTACACCATGAGAACAATACCCAGAAAAGGAAAATTGTATAATTTATTTATAAGCCTGAATACCAGAGTGTTGTTCAAATCTCTTTCTAATTCATCCCCTTTGTCTCCTTGATGCCTGTGCAACAAAAGAAAATTTCTGAGATTATTTAATCCAGGAATCTTGCCTTCAAGGATATGCCAACATATACAAAGACTAAGTTGAGCAGTGTGTTTCCAAGTTACCTAAATTTACATATTATGATTTTCCTTTCAGAAGAATTAGAGAGTTCAGCAGTATTCTGAAACAACTAGATATGAGAACACAAAGAAAAATAATAGCAAAAATTTTTTTTTTTTCAGAGACAGGGGGTCCTATGGAAGCCACCGGATATCCTGTCTTTTCTACACTGGCTACGTCATCAGACCTTTTTTTTTTAAAGTGATTGTAATGATTAAAGTGGGGTTGAATTTGGAAAATCAGTTCATTAATAGAGAGGATAGAATACTGTGAACTATAATTTTGTCTAAGTAAATATAAAGGAGAGAGTTTTTGAATGATTATTATTGTAATGAATTGTAAAAAAATTCAAGTACAAAAGAATGCAAAGAAGACAAGAAACCACCCTACATCCATTGCCAAATAAATAAATAAATAAATAAATAACCACCATAAATGTTAGGGGTATATCAGCTCAGTTATAGAAGTAAGGATACTTTAGAATTTTAAAAGGCAACTTATATTTGGGCAATTGAACATGGCCTTATTTATGGCCCAATTGAAACAAACACAAAACCTGGCAATTAAAAATTATCTATTTACTCTGAACAATTTTGAGAGGAAGGGTATTAATTAGAACTTTGAATCTATAAGAAATTCTGAGAATGTGAATTCAATAAGAATCAACAAATGTCTTTAATTTCTTCTGTATATCCATCTTCAATTCAGCTGCATCAAAAGTATATTATAGTAAGATATGTTTCCCTAATTCATTTCAGTTTACAAATCAACTTTATACTGACTTTCAAGACCCTGTAAAATAATCAGGGCTGCCAGTCAGCTGGTGCATGCTAGTTGGGCCTTCTAGTTTGTTTAGTCTATCCTGGTTCCTTGGACATACATTTTGATTGGTCCTTGTCTATGCTATAACAGTTATTAAGTTTTTTGGGTTTTTTTGGTACCAGGGATTGAACCCAGGGGCACTTAATCACTGTGCCACATCCCCAGCCCTTTTTCATATTTTATTTAGAGACAGGGACAGAGTCTCACTGAGTTGGCTAGGTTCTTGCTTAAATTGTTGGGGCTGGCTCTGAACTCGAGATCCTCCTCCCTCAGCCTTCTGAGCCGGTGGGATTACCCAGACAAAATATGAAGTATTTTGAACATCATCCCTGAAATAGGAAATAGAGGAAAACCTAATAATTTTGTCTAGCAACTTAAGTTTGAAATACACACTTCTCATCTGCTGGCCACATTCCCACTGTTCTTCCCTTTGGAGCAAATACTGAAGCAAAACCACCTTCTTATGATTCTTTTAGTACAACTTTGTGCCGATTCATGCTTCCACATATTGGCAATACGTTTTGTTCTCAGGACGATAGATTTCTGTAGGGAAGAGGTGGATAGATGGAGAGGCATGTGGTAAACACCTTGGTCTATCTGAGGAAGAGGGCGGGTGGCAGTCATTTTACCCTGGGTCTTCACGGAGGTTCGAGCAGTGACCAGCAAGGCTGTGACAGGAGCTCAATTCAGCAGGGTTCCAAGATTATGGAAATCACATTATTCCTGGGACAGGAGATTCTGCCAGCTAGTCATGCCCATCATTATAAATAAATGATGAATTCATGTCCATCATTAAGGCAAAAACACACACTCTTCAATCCAAAGTCCCCATTTTAATATTTACCTAAGAATGTATTTTTTTCTTTCTTTTTTTTTTTTGTTTGGCCAAATCTACCTCCCTCCAAGAAGAAAGGAGACTTCTTGTTATTGTAAATAAATGCAGACAACAATGGGGATATCCTAATGCATCACATCAAGGTCTATTTATACTAGTGATAGCTTGTTATATGGCCATGCTAAACATTCCCATGAGCTAAATTTGTGGGTGGGAGGGGTGCTGGGGGTAGAACCCAGAGTCTCACATACGCAGCAAATGCTCTGACACAGCTTCACCCCCAGCCCAAGTTTTATTCCTTTGATTTTCTAATTTGGGGGCTGGGGTTGTGGCTTAGTGGTAGAGCGCTTGCCTAGCCTGTGTGAGGCACTGGGTTCAATCCTCAGCACCACATAAAAAACAATAACTAGAATAAAGGTATTGTGTCCATCTACAATGAATATATTAATAAATATATGACAAATCTTTAAAATATATGTATATATATAAAACAAATCTTGAAAAAAAATTAAATAAATATGTCTCTTATTAACTTCATCTACTTATTAAGGATGTCCCTCTCGGTTTCTTTCTATTGAAGAGGTGAAGTAATTTTTGTTTATTTAATTTTTCTTTATAAAAAGGAATGAGTAAACCCCCCCACACACACTCCCCTGCTTTTAAATATACCTCATTAAACTCATGTTGGGGCAAAAAAAATTACAGGAAATTTTCAAACTCAAAGGAAGTTCCGCTTCTTTATGTTGCAAAATCAGAAACATCATGGTCTCCATGATCTTTGTGAAATTCAGGGATGTTGAGTTAGAATCAACGTCCCTGAATTTCACAAAGAAATTATTTTTGGCAGATTATTACAATTATTTCTGTTTAAAATTTGTGCGGCACTTCTCCCATCCTACTTACACTTGAGTAATGGTAATACAAAAATTAGATGCCAGGTCCTGTCTTACTCACCAACTTACATTGAAAAAATACAGGCCAAATAGATGGAAGAAGAAAGCCACTACTTCCTGGGTAACCCACATATCACAATTGATGGTAATGGCCTAATCAAAAGTACAGATTTCTGTGCAATAATAGCCCTGTTTACCTCATAAACACTAGACCACTTGATGGTTTTTCCTGGAAAAAAAAATTCCTAACTAATTTTAGTAAATTAAATCATATTTTTCCACTGACATGTTCTAATTTAAAGATATGACTTCATTTTTTAATTGATCCCAAACTGAGAGTGACACTCAACCGTCCTTCTTTTCTTTTCTTTCTTTCCTTTTTTTTTGAACCAAGAAGTGCTGTGCCACTGAGCCACATCCCCAGCCCCTTTTATTTATTTTTTTTTATTTTGAAACAGGGTCTTGCTAAGTTGCAGAGGCTGGCCTCGACCTTGCAATCCTCCTGTCTCTGTCTCCTGAGTCACTGTGATTGCCCTCGTGCACCAGTATGCCCAGCTACTGTTTAAAATTTCAAATTTGATTAGCATTCACTAATTAGGTACTTTAGGGAAAGGGCTAATTTGAATTAGTGAAAATTTTGAATGCTAAGATATAAAAATACAGAGTTATATCACCTCATAGTACAATATGCAATTCCAGGAGTCTATTATAGAGAAGTATTTCTGAGAAGAAGGCTACTGTGAAGACTGTTTTAATAAAATTCCTCTTTAAACCTTAGGTAAATTCATGCTGCTAATTTATCTGAATATGTTTAGCTCATATTCACTCTGTAGTTATTATATGCTTGGCATCATGCTAGAAAAATTTTTGTCCTCAAGTTAACAATTCACTCTAAATTATCATTCATTTTGCCTAGTGACATTTTATCTCATGCTTCATTCAGCACCTGTCTCAGTGTACTCATTTATTCAAAAGACACTTTAAAGTTATAATGGGATATAAGCACAAATTCAAAATGACTGGGGTCTTAAGGTGAAAGTCATTTATCATGTGGACCAACACCAATCCATCAGTAGAGCAATCGATCAACAAGTCCTTTGTTCTAGCTAGCATAGCTGGGTCAGGGTTTCTCAACCTTGGCACAATTGACCTTTAAGACTAGAGAATTCTTTATTGTGGAGGGCTGTTCTGTGCATTCCAGGAGCTTTAGCAGGATCCTTGCCTCTTTCCATTAGATGCCAGTAATGACCCCACTTCCAGGTCTGACAATCCGAAATGTCTCCAGACGTTGCCAAGTCCCCAGGGGAAGGAGGGGAGTGCCCCTGATGGAGAACCAGTGGTTAGTGTGTATATCATGCCTTCTTTATTAGATTATAAAGACTTTGAGGGCAGAGACCCAGTCTGATTCATCACTCTACCACCCCTTCTCTACCACCTAAATTTAGTTTCTGGCACAAAAATGCCTCTTGATGAATGTTCTGAAAGGAACAAAATATCTCTGGAGTGTCTCTGCTGCTGTCAGCCCTGCACAGGGCACCTTGGGAAATCCAGAAGCTGAATAAAGTAACTGGGATGAATTGTCTAGCAAACTTTTACGATTTAAAGTTCAGATTCTCTTTTGTCACATTAGAACATCTAAAAGGCTCTCCAGTGATCTAAGTAATTTGGGTTTGCTTAGATTCCTGGAAATTGCCAGAAGACTTTAAGGGAGGAGGGGGGGGAAAAAAAACGAGTGAGGAAATTTTCCCTGTGGGCAATTCGGGAAAACAAAAATATTTTTGTGCTGTGGAGACTTCTCAGGAAAGGAGGGTTGGCCAGTACCGGCTGCATCTGCGCAAGGGGAATTTCCACATTTGGGAAAACATGATCATAATTAATGACTTAGGAAAGCCAAGAAAATGGACCATGTTGGAAAAATATGATCTTGGATGGCTAAGTCACTGTCAATGGATTGGGCTAGAAAATTGGATTGTTTTAGACAGAGATTTTTATTTGTGGATATTTTCCTTTAGTACCCTGCAACTGGGGCCATAGGAAGTCCTGTCCCTGGAGAACGGGCTTCCCATATCTAGATCCACTCTCCCTGTCTCCCCACCTTCAGGGTGTGTTTGCTTTAGACGTCTGGCCTAGCTACTGACTGGTCTGGAGTCTTTTGGTTTGAACATGACACAGAGGTCTAGCCAGCAGGGGCCGTTAGTATCTGTTAGAACCAAGAGGATCATCCAGGACTCTGGGGCAAGGACAAGAGGATGAAATTACCTGGTACTAATGCAGCCATCATTAATGGGGGCTTCCATGTCCCAGGCCTGGTGCTCAGAACATTCAAAACTGTCTTGTTGTAGACTCACAAGCAACTGAGGCTCAACAAATTTGAGCCACTTGCCCAGGGCCATGCAGTTTTTACCAACCAACGGTCCTTCACAGAAGGTCTACTTCCTAAATTGGAATGTTCTTCCTCGGAGTACAACCTCCTGCTTCCTTAACCGCTACCTTCCTCTTGCTCTTTCCCAGATCACTTTGTTTAAACTAGATCTGCTCACGGGAGTTCTCTATGGTTACCTCTCATTCTCAAGAGGAGAAATCCGGGTTAACAAGTTCAGCACCATTCACATCTCCGTTTACTTAGGGAATGATTATGCGCTTAGAACATTCTTGACCTGCTTTCTGGTTTTCTTTTACCTGGCCAATCAATTTTATTAATACAGGTATGATCCTCTTATGCCTCTTCTCTCAGGATTTTCTCAAGGTAGAAATAGCTTGCCAAATTTAAAAAGATTTTTTTAAGGTGAAGGTCAAGTTCTTCAAAAAAGGAAATCTAACTAGGAAAGAAAAAGATCCCTATATTTGACATGTAGACGGAGTATCCAGTGGATCACTGATAAAATGCAACACAATGTTTTGCAAATTAAAAAGATTACAGGTTCATTCGGGTCCCTCGGAAGGAACAATTCCACACCCTAACCCATATGACGTAGCTTCTAAAGTTAGCTCTGTCCTGCAACTGCAATGAATCCAACAAAACAAACGTAACCAGCACTGAAGAGTCTAATTGTCCTTGATTGACCCTTGAATATTGTAATTAATATAAATATCACAGCATTTGGAAATAATTTAATACACTCTGTTAAACCTAAAACAACATAATTTGTGTTTGGAGTGTTTCTTGGGCATAGTCAGATATTATTAACTTCATTTAGAGATCTGAAAACTGAAGAGATGTATTTGTTTTCTATGACAATGGAAAAATTATCACAACCTTAAGGATTAGAGCAGTATCCCACTTTTTCTGCAGGTTCTATAGTTTTATAGGTTGCTGCAGTCCAGGTGGGCTTGGCTGGGATTTCTGCTTAGGATCCCATAGGGTAGAAATCAAGAGATGAATTGGGCTGGACTCTCATCTAGAGGTTCTGGGGAAGAACTCTGATGCAGTAATGCTCACATATTCCTTCTCACTTGGTTTTCTCCATTCTCACAGCCAGCAGTCACGCTGGAGACTTTCTCACAATTGAAATCGTTTCATCTTCCTCTAGAAAACTATTCTTCTAAAGGATTCATTGGATTGGGCCAGGCCCACTGGGTAATCTCCATATTTTAAACTCACCTGGGACTTAAAACCCTCCCCAGCTTGTACCCCAATGACAGTCTAACTGAATAACCAGGGGATGGGAATTTGGGGCTGCCATCTTTAGAATTTCGTCTGCCGTAAGGAAATAGTCACCCAGTTAATCTGAGACAAAATCTGGAGACAGACTCCCAACAGAACTGAGTCCAATAACTTAATTTTCCCTTTATTCCTCTTATTGTTTTGTTTCTAAACATATATGTATGGTTTGTTTTTAATACATGTGTTTTGGGGGATGCATATCCCCATATTTTTCACTGATGCATGGTCAAAATCCCATTGCCAAGGCTGGTTTGGGACATCGTGTTTCAGAGGCCTATCTGAAAATTAATGTCTAGGATTAGAACTGGACACTGTGCATGGTAGGGGAGCAGTGTTGTTAGGTAAGAAAGGACAGTGGCTAAAGTTTCACTGAATACAGAGGAGGAATAATTTAGTCTTTTCTTTTTGAGGTGCCGGGGATTGAACCCAGGGCCTTGTCCATGTTAGGCAAGCACTCTACCAACTAAGCTTCGTCCCCAACCCCATAGTCTTATTTTTAGTATATTCACTAAAGACAGTTGAGGATGGGGATTCTCTTATTATTTTCTTTTTTTTAATATTTATTTTTTAGTTGTAGTTGAACACAATACCTTTATTTATTTTTATGTGGTGCTGAGGATCGAACCCAGCGCCTCGCATGTGCTAGGCGAGTGCTCTACCGCTGAACCACAACCCCAGCCCCTCTCTTATTATTTTCTATAGGCAATTCCAGAAGTTCAAAGATCAGGAGACAGAGGAAGGGAGGGGAAAGGGAGAGGGCGAGATTGATTTGTGAATAGCATTTGAGAATCTATTTTTTTCCCAACAGGGAGATTTGGGAATGTGCTGGATAAGCATCACTAGCAGCTACCTAGTGTGGATCTGAATGAACTTCCCAAACTTTTTGTTGTACAATCCCAATGAGTCATGGCCTGCAGGTGTGCTGGAGGTCTTGAATGTGGGCTGAGTTCTTGGTCCCAGCTGACTGTTGATCCAGAAACCTGGGCCTACACAGGGTCATCTTGGGATTGGGAAAGTCTGGAAAAAACTGAGAGGATCCTAGAAAGAGAGATGAAGGAAGATGGCATATTCATTTCTCTGACTTTATCATTATACCTGGAGGACAACCTAATAAAAAAAAATCTAGTATTTTGATCAAGGGAGTGGAGATGAATTTAGCCTTTGGAAAGTCATAGATAGAAATATGAAAATGTAAGAGAAAGGCAAGACATTTCAGAGGCTAACTAAATCGCTCTCTCCTCTTTCAAGTACATTTGGGTTTTCCCTTCCTTGAAATCCTGGGCCAAAAATGGAAAGGAGCAAAACATTCCCCAAATGTTTCTTTTCAAAGTCTCCCAAACCTTCAGAAAATGGTGAGACAATGCAATCATGTTATTAAGCAAAGAGAAAGAAGTCAGTGGAGAAGACATTCAGAAAGAGCAATTTGGTTCAGGGGACACGTGGTTTGTTTGGCTTTGGAAATGAGGACACAAGGAAGAAAGACGTAGGGCGGGAGTTAATGTTGCTTATTAATTGTGACGTCTTAAAGCAAAACACATTTGAGATTTTTTAACTGAGTGATTTTACTCTATAAAGGATAACTCTAAGGATCCTGATAACATGTTGCAGATGTTATTTTGATTCACAAAGTTTTCCACTTAAAAGTCTTTCCTTTCATGTCTTCATTCATTTAGAAATATTGGATGAGAACTTCCAGCAATGAACACAACAGATGAGGTCCCTGCTTGCATGAAGCTTCATCCTAGTGGGGAAGTTAGATAATACACAAATACACAGGTCTCATAACTTGATACATGAGGAGGTAAATACCGTGAAAATTAGACAGTGATAGCGATATGGAGAAATAAAAAAAGAGTGAATCGATGGATGACCCGGTGTCATTTTAGACTGCATGATTTGGGAACCCCTGTCTGAAAAATGACATTAAACCATGATCTCACTGACAGAGAGGAACCCATCATGAAAAGATAGGAAAGAACAGCAGTCTAGGTAGAGAGGACAGATGGCTCAGAAGTCTCCAAGATATTAAGAAATATGAGTTTGAGAAAGAGGACCCAGGCGGCTGGAACTCATTGGCAAATGGAAAAGTGGCACAAGATGAAGTTGGACAGGTGGACAGAGTCTAGACCATTTAGGCATGACAGGCTAGGATAAGGAATTTCAACTTTGGACAGATGGGAAGCCATTGGGAGGTTGTAAACAAGGAAGTGATTTTCTGTTTGGGCATAGAATTGTAGAGAGCAAGAGAAGAAGTTGAGTCGGGAAGTCTTTAGGAAGCAATTGTCATATAGGTGAAAATGGTGGTTTGATCTAGGACGGTAGCAGTGAAGCTGGTGTCTGGGGCAGGTGCAGAAGGTGGAGTCCACAGGACTCTCTGCTGGTTTGTATGTGAGATATAAGAAAATGGAAGGACTCAAATCTATTGCCTCTACTGTCAGCTCAGGTACCAGGTGGATGGTGATGCCATTGGTGAGGCAGGTGACATAGGAATAAGAAGAGTGGCTGACCCTCTTAATTCCCTCCCCACTCACTGTTCCTTTCTTGCCTCTAACAGAGCCCTGCCTTTGTTTAGAATGACAATATGTCCAGCCCCAAGTGATGAATCATGATTGGTATAATTCAGTCATAATAGTCCCATTCCCTTTTGCTAGATACTCAATTTTCCCATTTCCTTTGCAGCTAAGGGAGCCTTATTTCTGGCTAATGAAATCTCAGTGAAAGCCTCTGGGCATAGATATGTCTGTCTGGAACACCCTCATAATAAAGGTGGAGCTATGGTAGATATCTTCTGACTTTAAGACTAAAGGTCTGAAGATTAAAAACCCATATGCTAAGGATGGTAAAGGAGAAAAAAAAATCACCTGAATCCAGGATAATATGGTGGAGTTAGCTGAACCTACACCAGAGACCTTGTTTATGAAAAACAGAAATTAAATTTTGTTTAAGCCTCTTGTTGTTATTTGATATGAGATGGTTCAAGAAAAGAATCAAGGGTTCTCCTTTGACTGTGTTGAGTTGGAGATGCCCATTAGATCTTCTTGTGGAAGTTGCTGCATAATATTTCCCTTCTCTTACCAGTGGAACAAAATTTTCTAGACCTATTGAATCTATATAGAGACAGAATCATATAGTATATGACTAGAAAACTATGAAAAGATAAATATAAATGTGAAAAAACTTGCAGTGGCTATGAGGAAGCCCAAATTAGAATCTGACCATCAATATATAAGACTGACTCCCCCCCATTTGTTAGGTTAACAAGATTGAAGTTGTTAAAACAGGAAGTACAGCCAGGTATGGTGATGCACACCTATAATCCCAGAGATTTGGGAGGTTGAGGCAGGAGGATTGCAAGTTTGAGGCCAGTCTCAGCGACTTGGTGAGATGCTGTCTCAAAATAAAAAAATAAAAAATGGCTGGGGATATAGCTCAGGAGTAGAGCACCCCTAGGTTCAATCCCTGGGACCAAAAACAAAACAAACAAACAAACAAAAACAAAGCAAAACAAAACAAAACAAAAAAAACTCCTCAAGAGAATGGCCAAGCTGTGTGGTAGAGAAAGTCTGAAGACCAAATGGGTCCCTACATTTCCAAGTAACTTCCATCATCTGGGCAGGGCAATATTGCCCTAAACTAGAGTACATATTTCCATTAAGACAGTTTTGTGTCTATATATTATAGTGCTCATGTATTGCTATATTCCCTCCTTGAAAAACTTACTAGGGAGCCTAAAATAGGCTGAATTGAGCTTTTAGCACAGCTCTGGTTGCTGGTAAAAATCAGCATCTACAAAACCAATTGCACTTCTTTCCATTAGAGCTCTCACCCACTACTGGATCTACAGTTTTATATATTAAAAGTTTGCCAATCCATGTATTTCCCCCCCTAGACACTTTGTCTGTGTGCTGGATGGCTTGGACTTTATCTACAGAAAAAAATATATATATTTATAAATATATAGATGTATGTATTTTGTTGTTGTCTGTTTGTTTGTTGTTTTTGCCAGTACCCAATCAGACACAGCTATTGATTTTGTGTGGACGAGTAACTGAATCTGCAAAATTGGCTCTGCAGGATAAGTACCTTGTATTCTGCCCATACTGTGAGTCTGTGTTCTCCTGAGGTTGATTGGCTCATCATATTCTGCTTTCGTGTTCCCTGGTTTATCACGGTGCTTGGGGGTTTTTGCCCCTACACCTTTCACTTTGTCTTCTCCTAATTTATTACAAACAACTCTGGTATTTTTTGAAGTCTTGGATCTGCATTAATTTTTAAGTCCACAAGGAACATTATGTTCCCAAACATTATGTTCTGCACTCTCATGCTCATATCACTTTGTGTAGTGCCAGACACCTCCTGGGATCCCAAGAAATGTTGTTTCTTTTTAAAAGATGGGCAATTATTCCAGGAGGCCCATAAAACATCTTTCTCAGTTGATTTACTTTCACCATTTACTTATCCCCAGTGGTTTGGGTCAAAATATTGGTTAATAGAAAGATGTCGTCTTTGAGGTCTTGCTAGCTTCTCCTCATTTCTTTAAAAGCGGAGGAGAATATTGACTGATTTTATAGGAGTATTGGAAAGAAATGATGAAAAGCATTGGGATGCGAAAGGCTTTCGTTAAAAATGTGAAAAGCTAGGGAGATGACAGTGTCATTTTCACCAAGCCTCAATACGGGCAGAGCTCCCTTCACTGCGGGGAGCGGTTCGTTCATTACAAGAACAGCTATCCATGGCAAACAGTAGGAGCTTCTTTGCAAAGTCTCAAGACCGGCTGTGTACACATTTCCTCTTCTCTCAGCTTCTCAGCCAGATCTGTAGCCCTTCAGTGCTTTCCTTCCATGCAAATTGGAACCTCCCTCTGAATTGCTCTAGGGCTAGAGACACAGGATAGGACCATGGACAGAGGTTCAGCCTACCGATCACTGCTGCCTTGGGAAAGCTGTTCTCTTCCTGCCAAGAATCCCTGGGAGAGGGTCTGCATAGAGACTTCTTTACCCTGGGGTAAATCTTCCCTTCTCTAACTTCCTTTGGAGTGGCATACGTTTCTTCCAGAAGCACTAGCTTCCTCCACCAACTCCATGCTCCCGAGACAGAAGGAATTATCATGTTTGCAAATGGCAGCTCTTAAATGTTTGAACCTATTTCCATTATAAAATAATTTCAAGCAGAAAAGTACAATTTCAAATAGAAAAATATAGAAAAATGGTTTTAAAAACATCAACGTATAAAATACCACCTTAACAAATCTTAACATTTGATTTATATTGCTTTACAGTTTGCATATAAGAAGTCTTAACAGTACTGTTGAAGCCTCTGACTGACCCCTGGTTTCATTCATTTCTCAATTTTTTTCCTTCCCTTTTTTTCCAAAAGTAACCACTATCTTGAAGTTACTATAAATTATTCTCATTCATGCTTTTAGACTTTTATATTATATATATATATATAAACAATATATATATATACTTTTATATTATATGTATATGAAACAATGTTACATAAACAATATGTAATATTGCTTTGTGTTTATAAAGTAAAATGTATTATGTTGTACATAACATTCTGCTTGTGTGTGTGTGTGTGTGTTACTGGGGATTGAATTTAGGGCCTCAAGTATGCTACACAAGTGCTGTGCCACTGAGCTGTATTCCCGACCCTTTAAAAATTTTTTTTATTTTGAGGTAGGGTCTCACTAAGTTGCCCAGGTTGGCCTTGAACTTGTGATCCTCCTACCTCAACTTTCTGATCTACTGTGTCACAGGTTTGAGTTGAGCCATGGTGCTCAGCTGCCATTTTAAAATGCATCATTACTTTTTAGATTTATTCATACTGCAACCTGAAGTATTAACTCATTACTTAAAACTGTTGAATATTATTCCTTTGTTTGAATATACACACATTCTGTATCCATTCTCTTGCTTTAAGGTTATTTTTAGTTTGTTGTTTGCCATAACAAATAATGCTCCCATTAACATTTAAATACCAGTTTCCTGGAGCACATTATGTGAGGATTTTTCTAGGCCAGAGCTTCTCACCCTTACCTTATTGACATTTTGGACTGTGTAATTCTTTCTTGTGGGATAGGATGCTGATCTCTCACCTCTACCCACTAGATATGAGTCACGCCACTTCTCCCTGCCCCCAGTGTGACAATTGAAAATGTCTTCAAAGGTTGCCAAATGTTCCCTCAGGGCAGTCACCCTTGGTGGAGGACACTAATCTAGTCATTGTAAGAAAGAAAGAAACTACTGGGTTTTAGGATGTATTTTAATATATTTTGTCATTTTTGCCTTCCAAGAGTTCTGTTTCTCTATATCTTGTTAACTCCGGGTATTCTCAGAGTTTGAAATTTTTGCTAATTTATGGAAATGAAAACAGTAACTTTCTATTATTTTATTTTGTTTTGCCTTAATTGCTAGTGGTATGGAACATGTCCTTGACTCTCTATTGGTCATTAGGGATTCTCTTGTAAGATTTGCCTATTCATATCCTTATGTGATTTTCTTTCTAGTTTTTTTCATTATTATTCCTTTATAGCAGTTCTTAATAATTTTTGAATACCAATACTTTGATGGTTTTATGTCTGAAAAAAACTCTCGGGCTAAGCTTTTCACTTTGTTGACGATGTTCTTTTCTTTTTCTGTTTCCCTACTGGGGATTGAACCCCAGGTTGCTTATCCACTGAGCCATATCTCCAGTCCTTTTTTATATTTTATTTAGAGACAGGGTCTCAACGAGTTGCTTAGGGCTTCAGTAAGTTGCTTAGGCTGGCTTTGAACTCATGATCCTCCTGCCTCAGCTTCCTGAGTCACTGGGACTACATGAGGGTGCCACTGCACTCAGCTGATGTCTTTTATTTTAAAGTCGTAATATGCACCAATACTTTCTTTTATGCTTATACTTCTGTGCTTCATTTAATTTCTTCCCTATCCTAAAGGTATAAAGACAGTTTAAAAAAAAATTATTCTAATTTGTTATATATGATCGCAGAATGCATTACAATTCATATTACATATGTAGAGCACAGTTTTTCATCTCTCTGCTTGTATACAAAGTATATTCATACCATTCGTGTATTTTTCATACATATACTTAGGGTAGTGATGTCTATCTCATTCCACCATCTTTTTTTACCCCCTTACCCCCTCCCTCCCTCTCCTTCCCCTTTGCTCTATCTACACTTTGTCTAATCTTCCCACGCTCCCCATCCCAACCCCACTGTGAATCAGCCTCCTTACGTCAGAGAAAACATTTGGCATTTGGTTTTTGTCATTGGCTTACTTCACTTAGCATTAGATTCTCCAACTTCATCCATTTAGATTTATTCATACCATTTACCTGCAAGTGCCATGATTTTATTCTCTTTAATTGCTGAGTAATATTCCATTGTGTATATTTGCCACATTTTCTTTATTCATTCATCTACTGAAGGGCAATTAGGTTGGTTCCACAGTTTAGCTATTGTGAATTGTGCTGCTGTAAACATTGATGTGGCTGTGTCCCTGTAGTATGCTGTTTTAAAGTCTTATGGGTATAGCTGGGTCAAATGGTGTTTCCATTCCTAGACTCCAAACAGAATCTCCATTCTGTTTCCAGATTGGCTGCACCATTTTTCAGTCCCACCAGCAGTGTATGAATGTGCCTTTTCCCCCACATCCTCACCAGCACTTATTGTTGTTTGTATTCTTGATAGCTGCCATTCTGACAGGAGTGAGATGAAATAGTAGTTTTGATTTGCATTTCTCTAATTGCTAGAGATGATGAACATTTTTTCATATATTTGTTGATTGATTGTACATCATCTTCTGAGAAGTGTCTGTTCAGGTCCTTGGCCCATTTATTGATTGGGTTGTTTTTTTGTTTTGTTTTGTTTTTTGAGTTTAGCTTTTTGAGTTCTTTATATACCCTAGAGATTAGTGCTCTATCTGATGTTCGAGGGGTAAAAATTTGCTCCCAAGCTGTAGGTTCTCTGTTCATCTCACTATCTAAGGTTTCTTTTGCTGAGAAGCAGCTTTTTAGTTCACATCCATCCCATTTATTAATTCTTGATTTTAATTCTTGTTCTATAGGAGTCTTGTTAAGGAAGTAGGGGCCTAATCTAATATGATGGCGATTAGGGCCTACTTTTTCTTCTATTAGACGCAGGGTCTCTGGTTTAATTCCTAGGTCCTTGATCCAGTTTGAGTTGAGTTTTGTGCATGGTGAGAGATAGGGTTTTAGTTTCATTTTGTTGCATATGGATTTCCAGTTTTCCCAGCACCATTTGTTTAAGAGGCTATCTTTTTTCCAATGCATGCTTTTGACACCTTTAATACCCCATTTACAATAGCCTCAATAAAGATAATATTTTATATTTTTCCTAGAAATAATATTTTACTGTTCACCTTTAGGCCTTTAAACCAACTTAAGCTTGCTGTGGTGTGCAATAGTAAATGCATGTGTAATTATTCCAATGCATATTTATTGAATAGTTAACCTTTCACTCCTGGTTTGTTATGCCATCTCCAGTTTGAAGTTTTGATATTTAGTGGAAAAAAACAGGCTAACTTATTTTTCTTTTTCAAAATTGACTTGACTATTATGGTTGTTATCTGAACAATAGTTATTACCTCTTTCTTCTTCCTAACTGAACCTCATTGTCTTCAGATATCCCTGGATTCTATCCCTTAGTGTGTACTTGAAGCCCATCATGAGGGCAATTCTCTTCTATCAGAATTGCTTTGGGCCTGGGATGTGCTACATCTCCTGCCAGTGAGAACTAAGTATACGGAATTGTGCTACACTGAGGATGGAAAGGCATGGGAACATTTTTCCTCTTAAAAAGGTACAAAAGAAAAAAAGAGTTACCATTCCTTTCTTTGAATAAAAGTTGGAGGAAGATGTGATGCCTGATACTATGGCAGCCATCTTGCCACCCTGGGGGCACAAGCCACACACCCACACACTGAGAATGGCTTAACAAAAAGATGAAAAGATCACAGGTCCCGACAATGGCATTGTGTGGCTGAATTAACCCAAACTGGAATCTCCTGTGATCTGAACTAACAAACCTCTTATTGCGTAACCACTTTATGTTGTACATTCTGTTATGTCCAGCAAATGCATCCTCAACTACAATAAGATTTTTGACCCCTTACTTCCCACTTGAATTTTGTAATCATGGTTCCATGCTCCCAATCAGGGCAGGAATTTAAAAACCGAGTTTGCCTTAAAAGTAAATGTTAACTTTGGGAGAACTGACATCTCACAATAATGAATGTTCCAATTCACGGATATGGTATGTGTCTCCACTTATTCAAATCTTCTTTAGTGCTTTCTATAAAAATATTTTATATATAAAATCTACATTTTATTTATACATAAAAATCTATATGATTTTAAATATTTATACCTAGCCACAATGCTATTTCTATTAAGCCTTGTAGCTTTTGTTTGCTATTAAGTATTATACATTTTGGCATAGTGGTGCATACCTGTAATCCCAGCTATCGGGGAGACTAAGGCAGGAGAATTGCAAATTTGAAGGCAACTTAGTGAGACCCTGCCTCAAAATTTAAAAAAAAGGTGGTGGGGGGAGTTACTGTGGATATAGATCAGTGGTAGAGCATCTCTAGTTTCAATCCCAAACACGACAATAACAACGTGTGTGTGTGTGTGTGTGTGAGAGAGAGAGAGAGAGAGAGACTGAATTTTGTAATTGATCTTATACCCATCAACCTTGCCAAATTGTCTTTTAATTCTAAAGAGACAATTCTTCTTTTCCACTCCTGTGGAGCCTGTTTGAGTTTCTTCATAGACAATTATATTATACAATAAGAAGAGTTTCTTTTCCTGCTCAATCTTGCAGTAAAGGAATAGAGGCCATCAGGGAGGCCTGTGGTTGCTTGGTCCAGTTGCCTGTCACGTGCACTTTCTCCTGGCCTCATTATTCCCTGGTGGGAGGCCCATCACCAGGCAGCAGGCAGCTATTCCAGCCTCCTTACGGGTGGTCTGTGTGTATGGGGTGGGGGCTCAGTGTGGCCTGTGGTTTCGGGCACTGGACCTGGCTTACCACCTACCCTTCTCACCCTGGGCAGTCACTTCTAATCTCCCTGGCCCCTCAGAAGCCCATGCTGGCATCCTGGGCCACCTTTCAGATTTGGGACCCAGTAACCCCATCTCCTGCTCCATTCACGGCTTTGAGTTTCTAATCCATGGAAAAGTTTATACATTGGGCCAACTGTGCCTTTTAATTTTTCCTGTCATATTTTAATCACTGTTGCTTTGAACGTGACCAGCATTCCCTGTTGAAATTTAATCCCCGTTTTGAGGTATCTGGAGGGTGAAAAATCTGACTGTAGTGTTTAGAGGTGGGGATTTGGGAGGTGGTCAGGATTGGATAAGGTCATCAGGGTGGATCCCTCATTTGAATATTGGTGACTTTATAAGAAGAGGGACAGAGACCAGAGGACATGTACACACCACACACACACACACACACACACACATGCATGCATGCGCGTACTCTTTGTCTCTTGCCACATAATGTCCTGTGCCACTTTAGGACTCTGCTAGCAAAAAGATTATCACCACGTGCAGGCTCTTGAACCTCTAGAACTGTGAACTACATAAACCTCTTTTCTTAATGAGGTTACCCAGCCTCTGGGATCTTGTTAGGGTAATGTAAAACAGACCAATACGATAACCATTGCTTTGTGTGTAGAGATGAGCATGAACATCAAAGGCTTAGGTACAAAAATCCTACCTTGACTAGAAATCATGATTCCAACATGTATTTTTTTAAAGGGGCACAGAACTAGCTCCTGCCAACTGCTGATACTTAACACAGTAGTTATCATCAAATACAATACTATTTTCAATACATTTAAAAAATATATATTTATTTTTTAATTGTAGTTGGACACATACCTTTTATTTATTTACTTATTTATTTTTATGTGGTGCTGAGGATTGAACCCAGGGCCTCGCACGAGCTAGGTGAGCGCTCTACCACTGAACCACAACTCCAGTCCTTTCAATACATTTTTAATCATCAAATAAAATACAGAATTTTCACAACTTCCTTATGCTTTGTAAACACTATAGTTGTATTTCTGTTTATCATCTGGCTAACCGGGAATGGAAATAAACACTATTTTCTGTACCTGAGAAAACCAATGTCTCTTACTTAGTCGTAATCAGGAATAAGCAGAGAGAGCCATAATTCTGTGAGTTCCTCCAGAGATGGAGCTGGGTGTTGTTGATCCTGTGCCTCATCCAAAATAACCCCAGGGAAAGATTTTGAGCTGAGTAAACCAAACTCCAAAGCCAATCCTGGCTTTCCACTGTCTGAGGGACCCCTAATGAATGCCCTTAGGATCTAACAGTGCCATGACTTGAGGGAAAGAAAGGGGAAGAAAGACAGGAATAACAGTTGGTTTTAAGCAAGGTGAGTGGGAAGGAATTGTCAATGGCATTTCATCTAGAGTGGATTTTGATTGAGATTTGGATTTTTTTTAATACTTATCTCCTTATATAAACTAGCTTACTATGTAAATATAATCAAAATAACATTCATTAAAATTGCAAAACTTATTTATTAAAATATGTAAAGCAGCCAGCTGCAATACTGGAGACTAAGAAGTGTAAAAATATTTTGTTGAACAAATATTTTTGAGTTCCTACTATGTGCCCACACTGTACGGGAAGTGGGCATACCAGGATAAATAACAGGTCCCTGTGCAGCTAAAACTTCAGTTGGGACAAAGGATGGGTAAACAAATATGATGGAATAAGCTTCTTTAAAGAGTGTTGTGTTTATTGTAGTTTGGATGCAAGGTGTCCCTCAAAAGATCATGTGTGGGACAATACCAAAAGGTTTAGAGGAGAAATGATTTTAACCCAATCAGTGAATTGATCCCTGATGGGATTAACTGAGTGGTAACTGGAGGCAGGTGGCTGGAGGAAGTGGTTCATTGGGAACATGGCTATGGGATATATATTTTGTATCCGGTGAGTGGAGTCTCTCTCTGTTTTCTGATCATCACGTGAGCTGCTTCCCTCTGCCACACCCTTCCGCCATGATGTTCAGCCTCACCCTGAGACCTGAGGAATGGAGCCAGCTGTCTATGAACTGAGGCCTCTGAAACCATGAGCCCCCAAATAAACTTTCCCTCCTCTACGATTGTTCTGGTGGGGTCTTTTAGTCACAGCAGCAAAAAAAAGCTGACTAAGACAGTTCTCATAGCAGCCTCATTTACAATAGCCAAGAGGTGGAAGCAACTCAAGTATCCACGGTCAGGAATGGACAGACCAAGTCTGTTACACATAGGATGTAATACTGCTCAGCTTTAAAAGAAAGAGAAATTCTTGATACAGGCTACAACGTGGACGAACCTTGAGGATATGATGCTGAGTGAAATAAGCCAGTTACAGAAAGACAAACAACTGGCTGCCTCCACTTCTATGAGGGAGCTCAAGTAATTAAATCCATAGAAACAGAAAGTAGAGATCTGGGGGTGGAAAGGGAAATGGGAGCGGTTTACTGTGTTGGATGCATGTTCAGTTTCAATTTTACAAGATGTGAGATTTCTGGAGATGTCACAACCATGGGAATTATTCTTAACACTTTTGAACTGTACGCTTAGAAATGGTTAACAAGGTACATTTTGTGTGTTTTACCACAACTTTATTAAGTAAAAAAAAAAAAAAGAAGAAAGAAAGAAAGAAAATGATCATTAGGTTCCTGAGGGTTCACTCCTAGCTTCTAGCAGAAGGCCTGATACATGGTAGGCACTTGACTAATATTTTGCCTTCCTTTGGTGTCTCTCCCTGCCCAGTGTCCTCCACAGCAGGACAAAGGCCACGTAGTTCTGTAGTTCTAGGAGCCAGTTCAGCAAACAAAGGCACTTCTCTCCTCAGGGCACAAAGGGGAAGAATTTCAAATATTTGTGATTTAATATTTGTCTCGATCACACCAACTAGGCTTTGCTTCTCAATTATGCTTATCTGAGCTCTTTGGCATTTAAATTTCCTAAAGATAGATCTTGTTCCTACTTCCCAAAACAGAATAGAATTGTGATGACCTTTGTAAGAAAAAGGAAAAAGAAAAAAAAAAAGTGGAAGGAAATCTGTAAAATGAAATCATTATGAGGCCAACGTACAAATGGCTTGTGGGCTCTGGTTGCAGCCCAGCGCAGGAGGAAGGGTGAGGTAATTAGCATGCATTTCACAGTTCTGCAGTTTGTCAGTTGGTTCCTTCCCTTCACGGGCTCTGTCTGAGTCTCTTGGTTTTTATTTTTTATTTTTTCACTTGGCCAAAAATAGAGAGACAAAAAAAGTTTTCTTGTACTTACTTAGGCTTTTCTACTTTTTTTCCTGGTATGTTTGGTTTCCTCTCGCCATGATCCTTCCTTCTTCCTGCCACCTGCCGGCTTCTCTGCTCCTCCTCCCCTTCTCTGACGTCTTCTGTGGGATGCACACTTTTGAGTCACCACGGCCAGCAGACATCCCAGGAGCCCCATGGGAGGTTCTCGGAGCGCTATTCCTTAGGTTCTGGAACCCTGGCTTGGTGCAGGGTATCCATGGGGGACAGCTGTGTGCAGCGTTTGGCGATATACAGGCAGGGAGATGGCGAGGGTCTGAGGGACTTGGATGGAGGGATTCCCATTTTCTGGTCCACACACTGGACACAGCTTCTCCTTCTGGCTGGGCCTTGGTCTGGGTGTGCACATTGTTAGAAGTCAGAATGAAGCCAAGGTGCCTTACCTTTTGCTGCAGGAGAAAGTTGTCCGGATGCCTTTCTTCTGCCTTCTCATGCTGGAATGATGGGAGGGTATGCACAGAGCCCACCAAAGACTTTGTCAATTAAGAAACAACCAGTGTCCAGGCGTGGAGATTTGATTATATGACTTTTTAAACATTCCACTTACGTATCTCTCATTATGTGACAGACACTGTTTTAAATATTAACTCGATCCTTTAAATATTAACTTATTTAATCCTTACAACCACTCTATGACTTGGGATCTACTATTGTCTGAATTTTTATGGATGAAGAAACTCAGGCCCAGAAAGGTTAAATGATTTTCTCATGATCACAGAGCTAATCTCTCACAGCCTGGCTCCTGCATCCACTCTTTTAACCTACTACTCTTTGCTACTGGTTTATGTACAGTTCCCCAGCATTCCCTTGGAGATTCCACGCCTGATTTTACAAAATCTCTCTCCCCAGGTATAACACTTTCTGCTGGGTGTTGGGCAATGTGCACATCCCTCTGAAATGTCCACGTGGCTCCTGGGATGTCCGCTGGCTGTCACAGGTTCACAGGCATCTGTTCTGTAGGAGACCTCAGTATCTGACTTTCTTTCTCTTCCAGAATCAGGGCATAAGGAAGCAATTTCTACCCATACAGACTTTAAGACATAAAATTGCAGCACATCACAAACTCTTCATCCTTGTATGAAGTGCCCTGCCTCCACACAAACAAGGATACGATCTTGGGATCTGTCACCAATCAGGGTGAGTTTGCAAGGAGTCTTCCAGGCCCTTGGGAACAGGGTCATGAATTTTTTAGATGGTTGGCTGGAGTGGCTCAGAGCTGGAGGACAGACCTTCCGGTGAGTGTAGCAAACTGGTCTGGAGAGAAGCCTGTGACCTTGGCCTCCTTGCCCTGGGATTCCAGGCGGGGACCTGAACATCCCAGGGTGCTTCCCTAGTCCTCTGACCTTCCTTAGGTCCCTCCTGTGTGCTGGTTTCCCTGGTGAGAACTGGGCGAGCCGAGAAGGATTTACAGAAAGGCAGGGTGACTTGTCTTTCTGCTGTGAACCTCTGACTTGTGTTTGGGCCTCACTGGTATACACAGAGATATGTCTCCAGCTCTTCCATGCCTCCTGCCAGCTTCCTGCTGGTAGTTCCCAAGGCCTTCTCCGCCCCCAGAATGCTTTTCCTAGATCCTCTTCCCACAGGGCCCCAAAGCTAAGCTGCCTGGAAGTAGTGGGAAGTGAATTCCTGCTAAAACATCTGAATTCTCTGCACATTGCATTTTTATCTTCCTGGGGACATCAAAACTGAAAAGTTTAAGAGTAGGAGTGGAATGTCAGGTTCCCTGCCGTGAGAGGGATTTCGGGGTCTGCTGTCTTAGTACATAATATCAGAGACCAGGTAGTTTATGATCACGATTTTTAAAGGCTGGAAGTCCAAGATCAAGGCACTGGCAGATCTGGTGTCTGATGAGGGCCTCTTTCTGGTTCATAGAGAGCCATCTTCTCACTGTGTCCTCACATGGTCAAAGGACAAAAGCAGCATTCTCGGTTTTTGCTGTTGGTGGTAGATTTTTTTTTTTTTTGGTACTGGGGATTGAACCTAGCAGTGCTTTTATCACTGAACCACATTCCCAGAACATTTAATTTTTTATTTTGAGACAGGGTCTCACTAAGTTGCTGAAGTTGGCCTCAAACTTGTGCTCTTCCTGTCTCAGCCTCTTGAGTCACTAGGATTACAGGCATGAGTCACCACACCCAGCTTCTGGGGCTTCTTTCATAAAGATACTAATCCTATTCATGAGGACTCTGGCCTCATGACCTAATCTCTTCCCCAGATCCTACTCCTAATGTTATCACTTTAGTAATTAAGTTTTCAACATACAAATCTGGGGGGAACGCATTCTGTCTATAGCAGCTGTTGTCCAGTAGACCTTCCTATGTGTGGATATGCATCTGAAATTGGCCCTGGTGTCAGGGCCAGGCCCACAGGTGTCCTCAAGTCCAGAATTAAAACCTTTACTTTAGAGCCACAGTGCTCCCCCTGTCCCCTGCCCCCACCACCAGTTTGTAGGACTCATTAAATCTAGGACCCAGATCCCGGTAGGCATGGGGTTCAGTTTAGGCAACTGGAGTAGAGGCCTTTGTCCAGTGGGGTATTTCCTCTGACGTCACTGGGCTGATCGTCAAGGCTCCAAGGTGGGTCTCTGCCAGGAAAACCTGAACTGAAGAGGAGGAGATTTGGCCTTCGGGGAAGAGGGCCTGTGTCCTGGCAGGCCGGACGTGCCTGCCCCGGGCTGGCTTCTTTTTGCTGCTGATTCTCTGGGTTAGTGCACTTTTGACCCAAGAGGAGGGAAAAAAGGGAACAAACAGTGGAACTGTGACTGTCAGATGTTGCGGGAGGGACTTTTGAACCGGTGGGATGGTGACAGCCGTCAGAGGCTGCCGTCTTCCCTGGCCCGTCCCCCTTCCCACCTCCTGCCCTCACCTCTGTCCTCCCTACTCTACTTCTGAACGCCAGCTGCCTGGGCGACACCTTTTGCTTCCCAAGCCTCCTTTGTTGTTTTTCCTTGATCCCTTTCTCAAAAATATTCTCCTCTCTTTCCATCCGCTCAGTGCCAGACTCCTGGCATCTGACTTGCCGGCTTGCGCAGGCTGCCATCTCTCTCTCTGGCTCACCACGGTTTTATAATTGCCTCTGGTTAAAGTTTAAATAGATGGGTTTCAGCCCAAGAGAAAAATGTAAACAAGCCCTCTCTGCAGTCTTTCAGAACTGCTGGCCTCCAGTGCTTCTGGATTCTGTGCTAGGGGATTCATCCTGCTCCACCCTAACCCCGGGAGCTGAGACAGGCCGCTGGCCTTTCAGAGCCACGAAGGCCTCTCTGAAGCCATCAAGCTATTGAGAGACTTTTTAGATGGCCTGGCACTGTTCCTTTTAACTCAATCAAGCCAGCAGGATCCGGTTCCCATTCTAGCCAGGGTATCTGGTGTGATCAGGTGAAACAGGGTAGCAGTCCTCATGGGCCGGCTTCTAGATAGGAAGGAAGTGACAGGGATTGTCATTTCCCTGCTGGAATTTTTTTCTCTGGGGGAGGATGGGGTTGGATTTGCTGCCCTGGGGTTTTGGTGGTTGAGATGGTCTCAGGAGTCATTAGAATGGGGCCATGTGGAGCCATCACAGCAGGGAGAGGTAGGCCAGGGTTGAGCTCCTGTGTTCAGGCACAGATCCCCTTCTTTGCTGTGATTCCTCAGAAGTAAGCAGGCCTTCTTTGTCTTTTTAATTTTATTTTAATTGTTGGGAGTTTTTATTTGTTTGAGTCTTGATTAAGAATATTGATTTTCTGGGGCTGGGGTTGTGGCTCAGTGGTAGAGCACTTGCCTTGCATGTGTGACGCACTGGGTTTGATTCTCAGCACCGCATATAAATAAATGAATAAAACAAAGATCCGTCAACAACTAAACAAAAAAAAAAAGAATATTGATTTTCTATCTTTTTCTGCTTTGTGTACTTTGTGTACTTATGATCTGGTGTCAGATGGATTCAGCAATAACTTGGAATGTTTTAGTCACGAATTTGATTGAATGATTACCTTCCCCTACTCAAAAACCTTCAGTGTGTCCCTGTCTTCAGTTCAGGGTCTTAGGCCTGGTTCTGTCTTCACCTTGCTCCATGCCAGTCCTGATGAACTCAGGTGACCTCTTCCTCCCTACTCCTGTGACCCATTCCCTCAACTCTGCAGTGTCCTAACCCTCTGCCCCACCCCTGCCCTGCTTAGCATCTGCTCAGAAACATCTTCCTGTGTTCTGTGGGGTCCCCTACCCTCCCTCAACAACCAAGGCCAAGCATCCTCCCTTTAGTTCTCCAACAGCCACGCCCACCCCCTTTCCTGTAACCCTATTTCGTTGTCTGATTTTCAGCCTGTTCCATCAGCCTTGCTCTTGATACTTAGCTCTTTGGTTGTAGGATGATTTTGTTTTTCTATCCCCATAGTCATGTGTGACCCACTGGTCAGTGCTCAATAAATATTTAATCTTTGTTTTTCAGCCTCTCTGAAAAGATGTCAATATTTTTAAAACAGAGGAACCAAAAGGAGTGAAGAAAGGATTGGGGAGTCATTAGATTTGGGTTCAAACCGAAGTTCTGCTGAGGTTAGTACTAGGACTGCTTCCCGGTCACCACCCTTTCCCACCTTCACTTTCTTTGCAGGTAAAATGAACACAATAAGCTGATTTCTATGGGTTTTTGTGCAAATTAAAACGACATCTTTCAAGTAAAGAACCTAACACAGTTCCATCTCGTCCTTATTCTCTCCTGATTTCAAAACAATTTGAATCTTATCAACCAATTTAAAAGACAGGTGCCACGTTTTCCCATTAGTCACACAGCCCTCCTTGATGGAAGCATTTCTTCTCATTCACACTTGCAAGTTTGTGAAAGGCTATTTTTTGGGGGGTGTCATTGGACTTATTTATTGTTCATTAGAAGTTCTCTCAATGAGGCTGGGGTTGTGGTTCAGTGGTAGAGTGCTTGCCTAGCATGCATGAGGCACTGGGTTCAATCCCTGGTATCGCATAAAAATAACCAAATTAAAAAAGGCATTGTGTCCATCTACAACTAAAAAATATATATATTTAAAAAAAAGAAGAAGATGGGCTGGGGTTGTGGCTCAGTGGTAGAGCNNNNAGAAGAAGAAGAAGAAGAAGAAGAAGAAGAAGAAGAAGAAGAAGAAGAAGAAGAAGAAGAAGAAGAAGAAGAAGAAGAAGTTGTTCTCTCAGTGGTAGGGGTGAAGGTGAGGCAGCTGGTGTTCTTTACTGAGTTAATGTCACATGTCATCCATGGCGTAATGTCACCTCTTCACTGCCAATCTTAACTGGAAAGAGAGGAAGATGTGCCAGGGAGGACCCCTTTTCTTTCCCCCTCCATCAAAAGTCGGTAGCCATCTCCCCCATGGAAGGAGAGTGTGGATGCCCACCAGGTGCCAGGTGCTAAAATGAAAGATGAATCAGCCAAGGCCCCAGCATTTTGAAGTTTTCAATCCAATGTGCTTGCTGCAGGTTGACATGGGGCAACTCATCTAATTAAACCAGGATTATAGGGGTGCAGAGGAGGAGATAGCACTGCAGGAAAATCTTGAGAGAGAGGATGACCTGGACTGAATCTTGAAATATCAGTACACGAATGTGCCCAGTCAGGACGAAGCCTTTCACTCAGAGGAGCCCAATCCTTGATCCTTCCCCTCTGATCCCTACGTGCAGCCTCCAGCACTGGGCTCTGCCATCTTTGACTTCAGCTGTGCAGCCAGCTTCTCCTTGCTCCAAGGGCCATGAGAGCTTCCTTAGAAGCAGCATTTTTAGTGTCAGAGAAGTGATACTGGGAGCCCGCTGCTGCTTTTGTTGCCAGGGCTAGAGAACAGCTGGAGTGGTTTGAGCTCCCTGGGGGAGGCTGGACGAGCCAGGCTGTGTGCGTGTGTGACTTGTGCGTGGTGTTTGTGTGAGTTGAGAGCGCGTGGGTGTGTGTCCTTGTGGATGGGCGGCTAGATGTTTACGTGTAGGTGTTGCCACCGAAAACAGAAGTGGAGATTCTGAAAACAAAGTGGCAGCTCAGGACCTCACGGGCAGGAAAGGGGGAGGTTGAAACAGCCCCGACCAAAACAAAAACAGAGGAGGAAGTTGCATCAGAAGAGGAAGAATGCCAATGTCATGCTGAAGAGCCACAAATGTCACAAAATAAAAATAAAATGTGCTATTCCTATTTTACCTAGGCAAATACTGTTACACTGTTTTCCTCTTTACAGTGTAATAAGATTACCGAAATAATATTTTGTGCAGCAAAAGTGAAGAACAACCAGAGAGAGCCACCCACAAACAAAAATTGCTCTATTTTTTAAAAAAATTACATACATCATATTTTATTTATTTGGTTCAGTGATTGATTATAACTTTGCTCTCTACCTGCATTTAAAGTTTCTTTTTCCTCCAGCACTTAAAAATATTAAAAACCAGTTATGAAACTGACTTATTGAAGAACATTTCAAAGGTCTCCTTACTATTAGCACAAACTGAGAAATTCTAATAAAGGTGTTCGAATAATAACGAAGTGACTGAAGATATCAAAGCAAGAAATAGAGATCCCAGGGATGTTATTTACTTTTTTTCATTTCAGTTAAAGTAGAAATGCTAGTCCCTTTACTGAAAAAATTAGAAGGATACTTTTCCTTTTGATTAGGTTCTCATAACTACACACATTTTAAAAAAATATAGGACTGGTTTTAGATGTAGGGGTTCTATTTTTTTTTTAAATTTTTTTAGTTGTAGTTGGACACAATATCTTTGTTTTATTTATTTATTTTTATGTGGTGCTGAGGATCGAACCCAGGGCCTCGCACATACTAGGTGAATACTCTTACCGCTGAGCCCCAGCCCCAGCCCCAAGATGTGAGGGTTTTATAAAAAGGTGATGTAATTCTGGGATGAACTTTGCATCTGGGGCTCAGCTAAGCCTTTTGAATCTATTTCTTTATAATTATAGTCAGGGTTATTGGCTTTCTATCACTTTTCTAGAATTGTAATGGCATCAAATGATTAACTGAGTTGCCAATTTTGCCAATAGTTAAATGTATATTGAATTTTTGGCAGTGGACTGGGCAAATTTCATGTGCTCTGGCTAAAGTAATTCTCAACTGAATAAAGTTTTACCACATATACTAGTTGACTAGCAAATGAAGAAAGAAGCTTAGGGTGAGGGATCAATCAGACAAAGACAAGCAGCCAGAAATGGGGAAATGGAACAACCAAGTATGCCTTTTGCTCTGTGTATATACAATGGGTGCTCCGTATATAATGTGGAGGGGGGCTGGAGTTGTAGCTCAGTGGTAGAGTGCTTGCCTTGCACACATGAGGCACTGGGTTTGATCCTCAGCACCACATAAAACAAAAAATAAGTAAAATAAAGGTTTTGTGTCCATGTTCAACTAAAAAAAATTTTTTTAAATAATGTGGAAGGAAGAAATGGATGGAATGTGTGAAGGAATAAGTATAATGAAAGCAGCTTGAATGCCTAATTCAAAATGAGGTTCAGATTTGGCTTCATGATAGGGTTATAGCATATTTTCCCTTTGATTTTCAGAAGTTGTGAGACTCTTTAAAAAAGAAAATATCAATAAAATTAGTTGGGTAAAAAATTAAAATATATTCAAAACTAAGTTTTTAATTTTTAAAGTTTATTTATGTATACAAACTTTATATATATGGTTATATATAAATTTAAAATATATATATATATTTATATATATATTAATTTATAAATATATATATATATATTTTCAGTGTTACCTTAGGAACAAAAAATCATTAGGGGACTGAGGATGTAACTCAGTGGTTGAACACTTGCCTAACATGTCCAAGGCCCTGGGCTCAATCCCCAGCATCACACATCACACACATGTGCACAGACACACACATCCACAAATTGGGAAAAAATAGGTTTATTGATAAAATTATTAAATGTTTAGGGTTCTAATCTATTCAAATAATAAAAATCCACTAATTTGAAATGACCTTTTTCTTCTTAAAACTAATTACTACTGGGGCTACAAGCTGCTGTATTTTATAACAAATGTCATTTGGCTTTTGCAACTGAGAGGAAACCAGTAAAAAATTGGAGAAGAAATCATAAACATCATAATAAAAACAAACAGAAGCAGTAAGTTTTATTTTTTATAGATCCACTACCTTCCATATAGCATTTATTTTCAGAAAATATATAGAAATAAACATTTATTTTTAGAAAATAATTCAAAGGAGTGGGCAGGGAAGAGGGAGAGAAATAGACCAAACCCATGGGCTGCAACATTTTTTCAAACAATATTTTTGTTTAAGGAGTCAAAGTTCCCACATTCGCCCGTTTCTCTGCTTTCTGAACTTCCACATCTCTAGGGGCCCTCCACCTGGACATACAGTTGGCTTTCTGGGTCCACAGTCCAGCATCCTTGGATTCAACCAACCATTCCATTTCAACCATTCGAAGTCTTTGATTTAAAAAAAAAAATTGCATCTGTCCTGAACATATACACTTTTTTTCTTGTCATTATTTCCCAAACAATATAGTCTAGCACCTATTTATACAGCATTTACATTGCTGAGATATTTTAAGTAATCTAAGGTCAACTTGAAGCATACAGGAAGATTTGCATAGGATATATGCAAATACTATGTCATTTTATATAAGGAACTGGAGCATTCTTAGATTTTGTTATCCCAAGGGGGTCCCGAAACCAATCTCCTATGGGTATGGAGGGAAGACGATATTTCCTGACTTGGAATTTGCCAAAAATCTAAAACATTGCTCCAGAGGAATTACGCAAACTCCCTGGCCCAGCTTGTGTTCTCTTCTGATGGTGTTCTCAAGGAATGGGCAGGAGGAAAGACAAGGTGTGAACTACGAGATGTTACGTTCTGTTTAACGTCGTGGATCTGTAGCTCTTTCTGTCAATGAGTGGCAGGCCATTCTTAAATTCTGCTCTTCTGCACTGAAGGATCTTAGCCTCTCTGCCCCTGGAGAGCCAAGGAACTTTGCTCTTTGCCCAAAATACCTTTCTCACCTGAAGCTGTTTCCCCTCCTCTGAGAAATGCTGTCGTGTCAGGCTGCACTGCCCTTGAACCAGACAACTTTCTCTGCGTGTCTTTATCTGTCTAAATAAAGCTAACCTACATTTGCTGTCTAATTCATTTGGATGCTTGCTGATGCTATTTAAAGCATCCCTCAAGGCCCAGAGGAAAACAAGATGCATTATCTCCAGTTGGGAACCTTTAGGTTTGCTGGTCATTTAAGGAATTCAAGAATCTTAAGAATTCATTCAGTCTGCACTGGTGCTGATGCAAAGGACAAAGGAACTCTGGATTTTTATTCTAGACAGCTTTCTTTGACTCGTGCATGCCTAGGATCATTTCACAGAGAGGTAGTTACGAAGTCAGTTTCTGTGTGTCTGTCTGTCTGCTCCTCAGGCTTCATGAAATCAACTTTCTGAAGATTTATTGCTCATTAGAATATATTTTTCATTCTAGACTCCGATGATCGGTTAGTCCACTGTGTGAGCTTACTTATCTCGGGGAACAAATGTGAAAATTCAAAAGCTGCTGTCACCTTCATAAAGAGCCTTTTGATGAGTTTTTGACTTGTTTCCACCCCTCCCTCTCCAGATACCATATGTCCTTTCATTAGAGAACCCTGACACTTCTACATTCCAGAAAAGAAAAGGAAATTCTACAGGGAACGGAGCAGAACACTGGTGTTGTAAATAGGACTCCACTGTGAATTCATGTACGACTGAGAGTTCAGAGAGGTTTCAGATCTGTTGTTTGTTTTTCCAGATCTGGCATTTCTGTGGGTCTGTTGGCTTGCTGGTACAATGGGGTTGTTTTAACCATTAGTGCCCCGCTGCTACCTTAAGCACAAGCTTATTATCAGCATCCACTTGTTCAGCCAGGATTCTGTGACGTCCATTGCAGTGGGTGAGTCAGAAGCCACAAGCTAACAGGTCTATATTCCTTCCCACTGTCACCTAGGAAACCATCGCATCATCCACAGGAAATGCAGGCCCCGATGGGGGGTGTGCCCGGATCGGGTTATAAAGCTGGCAAAGAGTTTTTCAAAGGAGGTCAAATAATAACATGCAGAATCTTGGTCTAAGGTGGGAGGTGAACCCAGCCTCTGTGGCATGGATTGAGAGCTGTGGGGCAGAAATAGCAGGAGAAATTAATCAGCGCAAAGCACATAAGATGTCTGCTTTATAAGAAAGTGATCACGGGCAAGAGACATACAGAAATGATTTGATTCCCCCAGGAAGCAGTATTTATTTACCCGATGGCTGAGGGTATTTGGGGAATGTGCGGTTGTACAGTGTGCGAAATGAGATGAAGAAATTGACAACACATCAAACCAGGCTTTTCTGTTGAATGAAATTCATGTCTCTGTTTCATGGTCATTATCCCTTAGCTTAAGAAGGTGCTAGGCAGTACCTTGGAGAAAAGCACACAGCGCCCACTGTTTTGTTCTTGTTTGCTGGTGCTGTGCCTGATTTTTTCTTTCTTTGGCTGCTACAGTCCTTGGTCTGTATATCCCAGTTCACTGCACAATATTCAGATACCTGTGGATAAGCTTAGTGCAGCTGAGAAAAATTACCTGTACCATTTCATGTTGTTCGACAAGCTTGATGTTTCTGGGAAGCTTTACATTCCCATTGCTGCTATGAGTCATTCTACGTCAAAAGATGTGCACCCCCAGGTGTTTTGAGGAGAGAGGAGAGAGGAGAGATAGAAAGCTTGATCACAAGCTCAGGGAGATTTAACAGGTGATATGGCCGCCTTAAGAGATTAAGCTGCTTTGACTGAAGGATGGTGCCCAAGAGAGGCAATGGGTTCCAATACCAGCTGGTCAGGTGCCCGTCAAGAGTACGTCCATCCTGAGTACCCATTGAAGGAAGAGCAATGGCAATCCTGAGTGTGTTCAGAGGAGGGCAAAGATGGTGATGACAGTTCTAGAAACTGTAACCTTAGGACAATTAAAGAGCATTAGTCTACTTACCCTGAAGGCCAGAGGATCTGTCATGGAAGAGATGGGAATGCGTATCCTCAAACAGTTGAAGTGCTGTCTCAAAGAGGGTTCAGACTTATTTTGTGTGCCCACAAAGAGAGATCATAAATTGTTACAAGTTAAAGGGTGGTGGAGTTTAGCTCCATATAACTAATTTTCTAATCATTTAAGCTGATCAAAGTGTATTAAACTGACTAATACAACAGTGAAATAATTTTGTACCTTTGGAGTTGTTCCAATATTCCTTTATTCATCCAAAAGCATTCATTGAGTACCTACCATATGCCAGACATGTTAGGTACTAAAGATACAAAGATGACTAACATAGTCACTTCCTCCAAAGGAATCACAGTCCAGTAGAGGTTCTGTGATCATTTAATATGCAGGGATTGTGTTTTAGTACATTTTATGTTACTATAACAAAGTACCCAACGCTGGGTAAAGGAAAGAGGTTTAAATACCCTCACAGTTCTGGAGGTCCCAGAGGATGGTACCAGTCTCTGCTTGCCTCTGGCAATCGCATTACATCCCAACATGGCAGATGGCATCATGGTGGAAGTGTGAATGAGAGAGAGATAGAACACATGGCCAGACAGGAAGCAAGAGACAGAGAGTTGAGACAGTCAAACTTGCTTTATAAAAACCCTCTCTCAGAAGAACTAATCCATTCCACGAGACCAGCGTTGTTATTCTGTTTAGTATCCTACATTCCTCATTTCCTTCTAATAGGTCCAACCTTTTAAAGGTTCTACCACCTAACAGGAAAATTCACATAATATTCAAAGCACATCAGACAGGATGAGCAGTAATGTAGAATGTTGTGGAAGAGATTCACGCTTTCATGCCTTGCACAGAAGATTAGATGAAGGCACTTTGAGATTGCTGTCTGTGTTAATGAAGGCAATACAAGCTGCTATAACAATCAACCCCACAATGTCTTCTGGCTCATGAAACATGATAGGAAGCTTTTTTTTCTTCACCATATACACCCAAAATGGTTATTTCTGATGGTGGGTGTCTTGCTTCTAAATGGTAATTCAAGGACAGGACCCAGTTCCTTCCAATTGGTGATTCTGTCATCTTCAACTTGCAGCTTATGGGGGACATTCTAGGCACTGGCATTTTGCTGATAGATGGGAGAGAACATGGAGGATCTGGGGGGTTTGGTTATGAGTTGGACCTAGAAATGATGCTCAGATACTCTGCTCCCATTCCATCCAATGGAATTTAGCTGCATGTCCACACCTAACCAGGAGGCAGGCGTGAAAGGCAATCTGGGGGGTGTAGCTCAGTGGCAGGGCACTTGAACAGCAGGTGCAAGGGCCTGGGTTCAATCTCCAGCATTGGAGGGGAAAAAACACAAACCCCTCAACTGGTCGAGTTGTTTTGCCAGAAAAGAGCAGAAACTGGTTTCAATGTCTGGTGGCAGAACCAAGATAAGGAATTTGGGTTGGGGGGGGGTGCTGAAGAGATGGGCAGGGTGCTCCATTTATTTATTTTAAGATTTTATTTTTATTTATTTATTTTCTTTTTTGACTAATAAAATATGTATTTATGGCATACAACATGCTTTGATATATACATGCACTGGGAAATGGTTAAATCATGTTAATCAACGTATTCATTGCCTCACATAGTTATTTTAAAAACCATTTTTGTGGTAGATGGACAGAATGTTTTTATTTTATTTATTCGTATGCGGTGCTAAGGATCAAACCCAGTGCCTCACACATGCTAGGTAAGTGCCCTACCACTGAGCTATAGGCCCAGCCCAGTTATCATTTTTTGTTGTGAGACAAAATTTTTTTTAAAATTTCTTGTTTAATGCCAGTATCATCATGTCCCATGTTTACAGTAAATGTCTTCCTATTGAAGGTCTCTACTCAGATATATTATTATTATTTACGGTTGTTGTTGTTCAGTGGTGCTAGGAATCAAACTCAGGGTCTTGCACATATGAGGCAAGTGTTCTACCACTGAGCTATACCCCAACCCTCAAGGTATAATGTTAGGCTCAAAAAAAAAAAAAAAAAAAAAA
>NW_026000164.1:19010289-19070191 GCF_001458135.2 Marmota marmota marmota | reverse complement strand
AAAAAATTAAAAAAAAAAAAAAAAAAAGCAAGATAGAACACAAAGCAGAGTATGCTACTTTGTGTATGAAAATGAAAGCAATAATACTATTTGCATTTGTTTTCATATATGATGAAACACTGGAAAAGTGAAAGAAACCACAGAGACCCGGATAAAGGCAGAGGGAGGATGGAGACATCAGTGGGAATGAGAGTTTATGTATTCCTTTAAATACTCATTTACTACTTATTTATAAAAATATATAATTTAAAAAACCAATTTTATTCTATTGCAGGAAAATGTTTCACTGACTGACCTCTTTTTGCATTCAAATGAAGAAAAGTCAACAATAAAATTTCTTGGGAATGTAAGCAGGACATAACTTTTGAGCCTGAGGTATAAATAATGATGAATTCTGTGTCTTTCTTGTTATACTATACCCGATGAATTAGAGTTTTTGAAATAAAATAAAAGAATATTAATGCAACAGCTTGGTTTTATGTGAAATCATCTAAAAGTCTAGAATGCTTTCATATTCAACATCTTTGTTTATTTTCATAACATTCCTGAGTTAGTCAGTTTTCTGTTACTATAATAAAATACTTGAGATAATTAATTTATGAAGAGAAAGGGTTTATTTGGACTCACAGTTTTGGAGATTCTGGTCCATGATTGGTTAGCCCTTTGTCTTTGGGTCTCTGGCAAAGCTGCATAACATGGTGGAGAAGGAGCTGGGGTCCCACAGTTTCCTTTGAGGGTCCACCTCCAATAACCTAAGAACCTCTCACTAGGCCCTACCTCTCAGAGATTCTACCACTTCCAGATGATATCACTCTGGGGACCAAGCCTTTAATACATAGATTTTTATTTTTTGCTACATTATAGCAATTTATAATAACTATTAATGTTCAAATTAATATCTTGTTTTGTAGGATTCTGTCAGAACCAAGAGTAGGAGTTCAATTGTCTACAAATTCATGTTAGAATTATAGGCCAATACTTTTTAATTCTGAGTAGACTGATCATTGGAAGTATGTGATAAATATCTTTTATGTTTCACAACATTTTGAACCCAGGGGCATTCAACCAATGAGCTACATCCTCAACCCTTTTTATTTTTTTATTTTGAGACAAGGTCTCTCTAGGTTGCTTAGGACCTTGCTAAGTTGCTGAGGCTGGCTTTGAACTTGCAATCCTTCTGCCTCAGCCTCCTGAGCTGCTGGCAATATAGGCATGTGCCCCCACACCCTACAGCCAGGTGAATTAATTGCAACTGGTATGACCTTAAATTTAGAGATGCAAAAACAATGGTGGCCACTATCAATAAAGTAAAAAACCTTATGAAGCTTGCAGCTGTGGCTCAGTGGTGGAGCGCTCGCTTAGCACGTGTGAGGCCCTGGGTTCTATCTTCAGCACCACATGGAAAGGTAAATAAATAAATTACAAAAAAGAGGCTGGGGATATGGCTCAGTGGTTGAATGACCCTGAGTTCAATTTCTAGTACCCAAAAGGGGGAAAAAAGATACACACACACACACACACATACATACATACACATACATATCAGGGCTGAGGTTGTGGCTCAGCGGTAGAGCACTTGCCTAACACATGTGAGGCACTGGGTTCAATCCTTAGCACCAGATAAAATATATAAATAAATAATAAATAAATAAATATTATATATATATAATATATATATAGTTACGTCCATATACAACTAAAAATTTTTTTAAAAAAATATATTTTAAAAAATCAAATGAAGGGCTGTGGTTGTGGCTCAGTGGCAAAGTGCTTGCCTCACACATGTGAGTCACTGGGTTTGATCCTCAGCACCACATAAAAATAAATAAACAAAATAAAGTTATTTTTAAAAAATAATGAAAAGATGGGGGGAAGCAGAACTCTCAATATGTAAAGCACTATTACAAATCACCGTTGCCATTTTTGTTGTTGTTGTTGTTGTAGTTGGACACACACCTTTATTTTATTTATTTATTTTTACGTGGTGCTGAGGATTGAACCCAGTGCCTCACACGTGCTAGGCCAGTGCTCTACCACTGAGCTATACCCCCAGCCTGACCAAATTTTTTTTTTTTTTGGTGGTGGTGCTGGGGATTGAACCCAGGACCTGTGCATGCGAGGCAAGCCCTCTACCAACTGAGCTATGTCCCCAGCCCCTGGCCAATTTTTTAATAGAAATGTTTTCAATAAAAAAAAAATGGCAACAGACATAAATGAAATTTATAGGAAAAGATCTAAGTAACAATCAAATTTATAAACTTTAGAATTATTTGTTTCTTCTCAAAAAATGAAGAGATATAGTAGACAGTAACTGGTATCAACAACAATTGGTGGCAATAGGAATATTAGTATTTTTTCTGGTAGAAATATTAGTTACCAAAACCTTTCCACAGGTAAATTTGAGAACATAGTATAAAGTTAAACATGTTTACATACTATAACCTGTAACTTCACTCTACTGATTTATCCTAATAAAATATTAAGAGGGGGGCTGGGGTTGTGGCTTAGGGGTAGAGCGCTCGCCTAGCACCTGTGGGGCCCTAGGTTCGATCCTCAGAACCACATAAAAATAAACAAATAAAATAAAAGTTAAGAGGAAAAAAAAATCCTTAAAATACAAGGAAAAAAATATTCAGGGAAACATAACAATTTATGACAAATGATATTAACACCAGCATCCTTATGAGATAAGCAGAAGATGGATCAGGTGACATACAGAAATGGGATACAGAGTCGCCATTAAGAATTTATGTTAGCTGGGCACAGTGGGGGCACGCCTGTAATCCCAGCAGCTTGGGAGGCTTGAGACAGGAGGACTGTGAGTTCAAAGCCAGCCTCAGCAATTTAGTGAGGCCCTAAGCAACTCAGTGAGACCCTGTCTCTAAATAAAATACAAAAAAGGGCTGGGGATGTGATTCAGTGTTTAAAAGCCCCCGAGTTCAATCCCTGGTACAAAACAAAACAAAATAAAACAAAAAAAACTTATGTTACAGAACCAGCTGAAAACTAAAGGAAAATCTGACTACCCAATGTTCAGTGAAAAGGCATGATTTCTTAAAAATACAGTGAATTCTGTTAGTACATAAACTAAGACACATTGGTCCTTCAGAGCTTTAAAACTAGGCATAGTTCTCTCCTTCTTGCTGATATCCACTCTCCTGGGCTACTTTATTCAAACTAGACTAGTTCATACAGACATTGAAAATCAGAAAAAGCAGCACTTGGTGAGTTTTGCCAAATGTCAAAGAATTCTGCCGGATGCGGTGGTGCTCGCCTATAATCCCAACAGTTTGGGAGGCTGAGGCAGGAGGATAGCAGGTTCAAAGCCAGCCTGGGCAACCTAGTGAGACCCTGTCTCAATATAAAAAGTAAAAAGGAATGGTGGCGTAGCTCAGTGATAAAGTGCTTACTTAATGCGTGTGAGGCCTGGGTTCAACCCCCAGCACTGCAAAAGGAGAAAGCAAAACAAAACAAAAAACTCCTTAGCAACTCCAATGAGGGAATTTAATTTTGTGTAGAGGGAATTTAATTTTGTGTAATCTAACAGGTCTTTTTTTGTTGCTGTTGTTCTTTTTAGTTATAGATGACAGTAGAATCTATTTTGATACGTTTATATATGCGGAATATATTTTATTCTATTTAGGATCCCAGTCTTGTAGATGTACACAATGTTGAGATTCACTGTGCTGTATTCATAAATGTACATAGAAAAGTTATGTCAGATTCATTTCACTGTTTTTTCCTATTCCTATTTCTGGCCTTCCCTTCATTCCCCTTTGTCTAATCCACTGAACTTCTATCATCCCCCTACCCTTATTGTGAGTTAACATCCACATATCAGAGAAAACATTTGACCTTTGGTTTTTTGGAATTGCCTTATTTCACTTAGCATGATTGTCTCCAGTTACATTCATTTACCAGCAAATGTCATAAAAGTCATTCTTCTTTATGGATGAGTAATAGTCCATTGTGTACATATACCATAATTTTTTATCCAATCATCTGTTGATGGTCATCTGGGTTGGTTTCATAGCTTAGCTATTGTGGAACCATTCCTGGCATTCAGCAAAGATTTCAGAATGAGTATTTGCAGTATACCTGGATTTTAAATGCTTGCATATAATTTTAGCCCTTATCTGAATAATTATTTGGATCATAGGCATTCAATGTTGTTGACAATTCTCTAATCACACATCCAAACTAGTTTCTATATCTTGGATGACGTTTCCTCATCTCTTGCAAACTGATGTTCAATGTTGCATGACCTAGACAAAGTTTTTCACATATTTTGAGTCTCTCTTTGATTTTCAGGATCACTCCTGTGGGTTGGGGGTGTAGCTCCGTGGTAGAGCGCTTGCCTAGCATGTAAGAGGCACTGATTTGATCCCTAACATTGCAAAGAACACAGAAAGAATAACTCCTGCTCATTTGTACCCACGTGTAGCCTCAGGGTACACATTCGTGCCACATTCATGTTGATCTCTTTATTATCATCATAATCATAAGCCTCTTCCCGATAGCATATGCAACATTCTCATTGCTTTTGCAATGATCAGGCCTATTGGGCTTTATTAATGTTATGAAACACCTAGCACTGAGTACAGCAAACCTGCTGGTAGCAGAAAACTAGTTAGCGGAGACTAAAACCACCATGACCAACCACTGTTGTCACTGGTTGGGAGCAGGTGAAGAGGAACTACTTCTGCTTTTAGAGCTAAGTATTTTTCATCTCCACAAAAGTTCACAGGTTGACAAGCTGCCAAAGAACCTGTGCCTTTCCCAGGCATGGTACCACTCTAGTGAAGTGCACTGGAGACAATAACCATCAAATTACATAGAAATAGGTAATCAACCAAAATAATTTTTAGGTAGCTGATTTGATTCACATTGACTGAATTAGACTGAGACCATGGGTTTGATTTTTGGGGGGTTATTTAGCACATGGAGAAAACCCAGGTATTCTCTACCTATATCTTGCCATCTTGCAAATACATGCTCTCCAGAAGGCCTATCTACAGTGTGTAGAGGATGATCATATTATTTTTTTTTTCTTTTTCTTATTTGGTGCCTGGGATTGTAACTAGGGTCTGTAAGACTAGAAAAACGCCGCACCACACGACACAGATTACCAAAGAGTTTTCCCACTTTATTACAAAAAGCTGTGTGTTTATATAGGTCTAAGGAGAGGTCGCAGGGCTGAGGTAGATAACAGGTCGCCCGTTTATTGGCAAGCTCTTCCATATGTCAGTTCCGGAGCCCAAGAAGTTAATTCTAATTGAGGCTAAGGCTTCCCACCAGCAGGGTTTGAACATTGGCTCCAGCGGGAAGGTTTCGCGCCCGTGAAAGAGACAAAGAGGAGAAGGAGGGTCGTTAGACGCCATGCTGGGGTTTTTCTCTGGGATGCGGCTGCCGTTATGTTTTCCCAACAGGGTCGCTTAACCGTAAAACCACATCCCCAGCCCTTTCTTGTATTTTATTTAGAGACAAGGTCTCACTGAGGTGCTTAGGCCCTCACTGTGGCTGAGGCTTTGAACTGTAATCCTCCTGCCTCAGCCTCCTGAGCTTCTGGGATTACAGATGTGTGCCAGCACCTTGTCTGGTCATATCTTTTCAATGTGGTCCATACAGGGCAATGCTGTCACCAGCCTTGATAACAGTACGTAACCTGGCATCTCCAAATTCAGAATCTCAATTAGCCATTAACTAGAGAGAAGATACCTCGGTTGTATGTTTAAAAATTTTTAAGGTATATTTCTAATCATAGGTTGGATCAAATGGAAAATACTAATGAAATGGAAAATACTAATGAAAATCAAGAGGCTCACTTTCCTAGTTGAAAGTATTACAAAATTAAACGTTGGTACCTGCTTCCCCTCTACTCTCCAAGGACCTGATGACAATTAATTCCTATTGAGTCCGTATTCTGTGATTTGCCAGAGAGCAGGTCAGTGTCACTGGAGAATGTGACGAGTTTCTCAAAGCACAGAAGGCTATAGATTATAACTCGGCTTCTGGCTTCAAATGTAATTTTCTCCCTCGGTTTTCAGGACCCACCCCTCCCTCCAGCACCGGAGTGGCAGGCAGTTCTCTAAATAACACCATGTCCCTGGCCGCCTAGCTCCCATTTGAAGGGTTCAGCGGGGCTCCTTTGAGGTCTGTCCCCTACCACCCTCCCTCTCCCAGGCGTCTCGGTCTGAGTCTGAGTCAGCCTGTGAGTCACCTCACTCATTAGCAGAACTCAAAATGCCTCTTCATCCTCTAGATCCCTTTTGTCTCCCTTCTTCTAACTGGTTTCCTGGCAGCCTAGGGTCTGGGGACAGACAACCTTGAAGCCAGAGGCTGGACTGCTCCTAGGCTGGGCTGCTCAGCAAGGAGGTTGGCAGACAGCAAGTGGAATCAGAACAATGACAATGTTGCTCACGGTCGCCTCGGTAGGACTGGAGTGGCCAGATTTGGCATCTCTGCCTGTGTCAGTTTATAGGACAGCACAGGGGTCCTTGGATCTTGGTCCCATCTCTTCTCTTCTGACCCTTTCTCTCCCCACCTCTCCTGTCCCTGCACACCCTCCTCAGGGGTCAGAAGGTGAAAACTTGGAGGCTCCACTCTCTGGGGGAAGTGCCAGGGAAGAGGAACCTCCCTGTGGTGGTGGGCACTGAAACTCCCACCTTTTCAAGTCTCTTGTTTTCATTTCTGCTCACTTGATTTTACATTCCTTTTGTGAAAGATGAACTGGAAAGGTCGAAAGAGAGGAGCTATGTCCTGTTGGTGCCTCCTGGGCACACCGAGAAGCCCAGTGAAATGATACTAATGAGAAACTCTAAATTCACTGTAGCCACATCGGTACCAATGCACTGTTATTAATTCATTAATCTTACTTAGAGCCTTTGTAAAATGGGTGACGCTTTACGCAGCTGACTACAACAGTTGCATTAAATCTGATGATTTAGCTTTGAAAGGGACCCCAGAGACCATCCTGTCCACCTTTCACTCAATGAGTCAACATTTACTGGGCACCTTTGAGGAGCAAACCCTAAGCCAGATACCATAGGGCAGTACTTCTGCCTGTCGCTGTCACTGTGTGCACATATCACCTGGGAAACCTGCTAAGATGCAGATTCTGATTCAGGAACCTGGGTGGGGATCAGGAGTTCTGCCTTTCTATAAGTTCCCCAGAGATATCCATGCTGTGACCCACAGACCACACTTTTGAGTATCAAAACTCTAGGGACTCTGCAAATAGGGACTTTGCATACAGCCAGATAAGGCTCAGCCAGGCTCCATGGCCCACACCTGTAATCCCAGCCACTCGGGAGGTTGAGGCAGGAAGATTGCAATTTTGAGGCCAGCCTTAGCAACTTAGTGAGATCCTATCTGAAAATAAAAAATAAAAAAAGGCTGGGGGATGTAGCTTGGTGGTAGAGCATGCTTGGGTCCAATCCCTGGTACTGTGGTGGGTCCAGAGGGCAGACAAGGCTTGACTTTGTCCTTGAAGAACCTCACGAGGCCCACAGGGCTCCAAGCTAAAGGATGCTTCCCTCCATATTCCTCCTTCTCAGCCACTGATATTTATTCACGAGGCCCAAACAGTGCCGACCTGTTCTTCCAATGGTCTCTGCTTTCTCTCATCATTAGCCCCAGTGTAGGTATTAAAATTGCAAGATTTAGGTTTGAGTGTAGGACAAGAAAAAGGGTTCATATATCTTCAATCTTATCTATGGTATCTAGGCTATCTCAAATTACTATCTCACATTTGAGGCAGAACCTACCCAACAACAAAATATTTCTTTAATCATTACAGTGATCTCCTTTTATGATTGGACAGTTCCTGTCCTTTGCTAATTTTTTTTTTTATTGGTGTCTTTGTCTCTTAATTATTAAGTTGTGATTTCTCTTTATTAAGACATTAAAGAGAATAAAGTTTTCTTTTCATTTTTTTTAAACTTCATCTATTACTTTTGGAGTTTGCAATCGTAGTCTCTAGACCAGCATTAATTTTTTTCTTGTTAATCTGAGCAAGCCCCCTTTCCTGTTGTGACATGGTTTCTTCCTTTCCTATAAATGTGAAGTCTAACTTCTCATCCTGGGGAAGTGTGAAGAGAAAGTGCATGTGAGATCCTGCCGGACAAATACAGAACGTGGTTAGTTTATTTTCAGAGTTGTATTAATCCCATTGTTTTATTGAAACTAGTAGGAGACATAGAGGCCTGGTGTTGACAAGTTCCAGTTTTGTTTTGTTCTGCTTTGAGTTTGGTTTGGGTTAAATAAACATGGATTGAGCACTTACAAGAACTCTGAGTTCTGTTTTAGTTTCTTGTTCAGAGTCAGAACCTGCTTGTGGAGAGTGTCATATGTGCAAATGTGCTCCTGCTTTCAGTCTGCCTTTTGCCTCCCCAGCCACCCCTCAGTTGTCAACAGGTAACCTCTTCCACCAGAGCCATCCAATTGTGAAACTGCCTCAGGACTGAGGTTTTGGCCTGGCTGTTTCTGGGTTCCCACATTTGCTGTCTCATCTCTCTTAGAAGCTTTTATTGGTTAACATTACTTATTTCTATAGTAGAAGTTATAAGAGTACTAGTATTCTCATTTAGATTGACAGGTTTTTGTTTTAACTTTACTGGGAAACCTTGTACTCTTCCTTGCCCTCCTATCTAGAGTGTTCAATGCCTTTAAATTCTATCCACTATTGTCCATTAAAAAAAAATTATATATTTATATATTATATTTTGCTATCTGTGACATACAAATATATAATACAATAAAACACAAATATACACAAAACCACTAATGGTAAAATATATACAATATATAAATATATATAAAACCAACTGTTAATAGTTAAATAGAAATGCCTGAAGGCAATGAGTTTTGCCTCTGATGGTTATTTGTTCTCTGATTGTATCGAAGCAAAGAACCTCTAAAGGCAAAAATCTAACAATCATCCAGTTTGAGAATGCTTCCCCACCCTTGCTGGTACCCCCATTATTCCTTCCACACACAAATATACCTCTGAGTCCCTCCACTGAGCATAGATAAAACAAGAAAAAGTCAATATTATTGAATCCCATCCATTTGCCAAGCACTGTGCTAAGTGCTTTCACCTACGTTTTTCTCATTTAATGGATCCTTTGCTTGCTTACTGCGGAGGAGAGAATGAGACTGCACCTTTCAAGGCTCCCTCCTTCTGCCGCAGGCCTGCCTTCTCTGTCTGTGACAGCCTTACGCCAGGAGCAAGAGAACTCAGTTTGAGACAAAATCCACTCTTTTCTCATCTCATCCAGCTCCATGGCAAAAGTTGGTTTCTCGTTTCTAGAAGATGAGAGATGCATTGATTTAGGAAAAAGTGAGTGGGACAGGCTGCTTGCTGCCTAATACCACCCTGTGTACCCACGTGGGTAGGCACCTGCCTCTGCTGAAAGGCCTCTCTTGTTCTGGCTTCTTTCCCAGACAAGCTTTGCATTCTCTGGGAACAAGGATCCACATACGTTCCACTTCTCCCCTGACCGACTGATTGACTGATCTCTGAGCATAGGTCATTTATCACCACCACCACCCCCGACCAAAAACCAAAAGTAAGACACTGTCTCCGGGAGATACTTACTGGTCTTAACCATTCTTGAGATCACCTGCCATTTTCTCCTCTTACCGGGATTCAAATCTTGGACACCACTGAGGAAAGAGTGAGGTTGCACCAGCACTGAGAAAGGAATCTTCCCCTGGCCATGGAAGGAGGCCCGTCTCACTATCTCAGCTCTTAGGAATGGCTCTCCAGCTGCTGACAGAGCCACAGGGGCTTGGCCACAAGGCCAGAAAAGTCCTCCCTGGTGACTAACAAAAAGGAGGCAACCAGAAGTAACCAGAGCTGAGCAGAGGCAACTGTCCCTATTGTAGAAGTGTCCCCAAAGACAGTGGCCAGCAGTGCAAGTCACCAGGCATTAGCAGTGTGACAGTCTCATAGCTGGCCCATTCTGGTGGATGATTGGCACTCAACAAAAGAAGACTCTGGAAAAGAATGTACTTATCATCAGCATATGGTGACATTTTTATTCTAGAGACTTCTTATTCATCCTTTCACGTATACAACGGACATGTGAATGAGTGTGCTGGGTGCAAAGCTGGAGGTGGGCATGCTCATTGCCCCCCAGGGGTCGACGGTTTAGCAGAAAGGAGATAGACACAGGAAGCATTAGAAGAAAACAGCAGAGGCACTTAGCAGGGGACTGAAGAGTCAGGAGAGCCAATAATGTGCATAGGGCTTATATAAAGGGACAGGAGAAGGACACTGCAGGAGGAGGGGCCAGCAGGGCCAAGTCACAGAGGTGAGACTGTGACTCACTGCAGAAGCAAAGGGTGTTGATGTTGTGGTCAGATAGGCAGGGAAGGGGACAAGAGGTAAGGCTGGGGAGGGGAGCAGAGGTCAGGCCATAAAGGTGTGGTCTTGCACGTCATGCTAGAGGGACTGAAGTCTGTCTCGAGGGTCAAGAACCTCCAACTGACTTTTTGTGGGGAGAGGTCAGGGGCTGCTTTGATTTCTTTTGCACCTTGGGTGTTTATCGTCATCGTTGTTTTGGAGTTAGGGGTTGAACTCAGCACCAAGCATGTGCTAAGCATGTGCTCCACCATAAACCATATCCTAGGCTTATACCTTGTGTTTATAGGGGAAACAATGAAATAATTATCCCTTTAATTTTCCATTAATAATACTTCATTTTTTTAAAAAATGGAATTAATGTTTTGAAGAGACTAATACTCCAGAAGGCTCTGGAATGGATCGACACTCCTACTTTACTTCATCCCGACTCTCCTAACAAACAAATAAAAATTCAAAGGGAAGTTACAAATTAGGTTACAATTAGGGTCATGCCAGGCCCCGTGGCACACTCCTGTAATCCCAGCTACTTGGGAGGCTCAGGCAGGAGGATCCCAAGCTCACGGACAGTCTAAACATAGGGAGACCCTATCTCAAGATTTAAAAATAAATAAATAAATAAAAAGGACTGGTGATATAACTCAGTGGGAAAGCACCCCTGGATTCAATTCCTATTACTGCAAAAAGAGACAGAACAGTAGTAATAATGATTAGGCATTATTATTTTTATAATGCCTAATATTTAACTCCAAGTATAAAATATTTTGTAGTTTATGGCATACTTTGATTTCTTCCCTTTTGCATAGGATTACAAGAGAACTCTAAAACAGAGCAAAATCTGTGATATACAATATCAAATTCTGACAGTTTGGTTCTACTATCTTATTTTTAAAGCTTAATTTTAATTGTTCAGATTTATGGGGTATGCTGTAACAAGTTATATGTATATAATGTGCAATGATCAAATCTGGGTGATTAGCATTTCCATCTGGTTAAACATTTATCATTTCTTTGTGTTTAGAGCCTACATATTCCTCTTTTCTAGAGCTTTATAAAGTATATAATAAGTTATTGTGAACTTCAGTTACCCTACTGTGCTGGAGAACTCTAGATCTTATTCCTCTTATCTACCTATATTTTGGCACCTGTTAGCCTATCTGTCTCTATCTCCCATGCCACACCCTGCCTAGTCTCTTTTTCTGGACATTTTATCATGGTTGTAGTGTGCAGATTGGACATAGGAAAGCAAACGTGAAAGTACAAGGACCAGTTCAGAGGATCCTGCAGTAATTTCAGAAGGAAATAATGAGGGTCTGGGCTTTCACAGAGGCAAGGGGGATCCAGAGAATGGAGGGTCCCAGAGATACAAAGGAGCTTCACCAAATTAACAGTGGTGGTCACCACAGATGGGACCTGAAGAGCCCACAGTGGCTCTAAGCTTTGGTGGGTGCGGGGTGATGCTGAGAGAAGGCTTGCTGGAGGGAGATAAAGAGTTCATGCTGAAACAGGAAGCTAGGACAGAACCGTTCCCTTCCACTGATAACTGCCTGAAGACGATGGTGTTGGGGACTTTCCAGGTGCACTCCCAGCGACTATAGAGAGGATAGAGTTCCTAACATCCTGCCTGGCTTGTTAAGACCAAATCCATGGAGGCCAGGAGCTGCAGATGAGAGGTCTTCAGTACCTGCTGCCAAGCAGGGCCTGACAAGCTGTTTCCATGGAGACGCAGTGGCGTGCGCAAGAGGGAGTAGGAGTGTTGATCCATTCCAGAGCCTTGGGTCACAAGGCTGTAGCAGGCTAACATATAAACAGGAAAAAGACACGATCGATCAGAAAAGGATGTTCAAACCTATTGGCAATTAATTGGGGTTGTAGCACCTTAATTCTAATTTAAATCTAAAATTCAGAAGGATTGGCAGAACACACTTCATGATCCTGCTAGTTATTTTGGGTACCACTTAATGAGAACACAAGGACGTGGATGCTAATTCAGGCTAACTCCAAAGGTACAGACATCCATCTTAAGCCCTTGTACATCCCTGGACTCTAAGTGGCTGCATATCCCTTCTGAGTGTTTGGAGAAATAGGAAGAGATATAGGAAGTTAATTTGTTTTGCATTCGCCATGCTAATGACAGTAATGTGGGAAACCTATGGAGCTCTTTGGAAAACTCAGGTGCTAGCAAAGCCCCAGACTGAATGCTGTTGTTCAGCAATTTGAGTAACGGGAAGAACAGAAAGACAACAGCAATGGAGCCCTGAATGTTTGTTGAGTGTGTGCATTTTAAAATAGGCATAACATGAAGTTTACCATTTTGAACATTTTAAAGTGTACAATTCAATGGCATTAAAAATATTCACAGTCTTATGCTGGGGATGTAGCCCAATGGTAGAGAGTATGCTTAGCATATGCAAAGTCCTGGGTTCCATCCTGAGCACCACCTTAAAAAAAAAAAAAGTTCATTGACAGTCATTGGTATCCAACATCATTATCTACTTCCAAAACTTTATTATAAACCAAAACAAGAACTCTATAACCATCAAGCAACAACTTCCCCTTGGGCCCTGTCTTCATCCATTTTGTATCATTATAACAAAATGGGGACTTTATAAAAGAAAAGAGGTTTATTTGGCTCACAGTTCTGGAGATTCAAGCATGGTGCTGGTGTCGTCTCCTTGGTCTGGTGAAGGTCTCCTTAAAAATAGCATCACAGTAGTGGAAGAGATCACATGGTGAGATAGGGAGCAAGAAATTGGGGAGGAATTAGGCTCAGTCTTTTTTTTTTTTTTTTTAAGAGAGAGAGAGAAAGAAAGAAAGAGAAAGAGAATTAATCTTTTTTGTAGATGGACACAATATAATGCCTTTATTTTTATGTGGTGTTGAGAATGGAACCCGGGTCCTGCCTGTGCTAGGAGAGCGCTCTACTGCTGCAGGCTCAGTCTTTTCATACCAACCTGCTCTTGCAGAAAACTAAACCACTTGCAAGACCCACCTTTACAAGACCAACCTTACAGTGTGAATCCATCTGAAAGGTTAGAATCTCCCTAACCTTATTACTTTCCACTAGGTCTCACCACCTCACTGTGAATCAAGCCTGTAGAATATGAAACTTTGGGGTTCATATCCAGACCATAGCAGGCCCCAAAGATTTTAAACAACTTTGTTGTGCTCTAAAATCTCTGCAGGCAAGATGATGGTTCAACTGCTGCAAGTGAGAAAACTGGGTTGGTTTTGGTTTGATGAGTTCCCCTCAATTCAGGAATGGGAAAGGGTTGGCCAAAAGGTTCTCATCCTGTTGATGAGCTTGATAAGCATAATCTTTGGAAGAAGACTGATTATAAATATCTTAGTGACTGATGGAACTTATTAATCTTGACCTCCAAGGTATTTAAATGGCTGAAGGCAGTTCTTATGAAGAAATCAGCAAAACTAAGTCAGGGCCACAGTCCCTCATAAAGATTCTACTGGAGGCAAACTTTGCCCCAAAGATAGTGGGACATAACTGTGAGAGGAATTGTCTAGAATTAAATTCACTCTAAGTTACCAAAAATGGTAATGCTTGGGAGGATGAGACATCAGTCTGGTGGAGAACATTGGCAATGACCAGAAGATCAGAACCTGAAATGCCAAAAGTCTAATTACATTTCTTTCACAAATCAAAACATTTTGGGTGGATGGAGAAAAGGTTTGGTGACTTTACTTGCTCATCCAATAAGCTCAAGGTGTTTAGAACATGGTTCTTGTAGGTCAAGGCTCAGTCTGGTGTTCTCAGCTCCAGAGCAGCAACAACCCTCAAGTTCAGGCAGATATATCACAGATACATCGTGTTAGTCACAAATGACAGCTAGAGAGAGAGGATGTGGAGTTGATTTAGTGAAAACTGCTTCACTACAATTGCAGTCTAAACCAAATGTGTTTGGGGAAATACTTTAATATGATATACTCCTGAGAACTGGAGCTCAGAGGAGGTTGACTAATTTACTCTCACCAAGAAAACCAGAGAAAGAACTAAAAATTAGTACCTGTGTTTCCTGATACCTGGTCTAGTGGTTTATTTTGATCAGTATCTGTGGTATTCTGTGCTTGGAATGCACAAGGGAGATGGTTCTTGGAGTCTTTCTGAAGATTTCCTTTGATGAGGGTCAAAATATAAGCCCCTCATCTCCAAATTCACCTCCAATTCAGTTTTCTTATTTCATTGATTTTCTCATCAGAACCCAAAAAACTGAATGGAAGCTTGGAAACACATTGTTAGCAGTCATGAAATGTTGAAGACTATGAAGATTATATTAGGAGATGATTTCCTCCTAATACCTGGTGGAACGAGAAGCTCTACAGACCCACACTGAACAAAACAATCATAACTGATGAAATAATTTTTGAAAACAACTATTTAAAGTCTCTGGAAATTGTCTTAAGGGCATAAAACAAATGGCGAAACATTTATTCAGGAAAATCTACTGCATCTCCAGAAAAGTGGGAGTCTATGGCAACTGGATCAAAGACTGTACTCTCTCTTCCACTCCCCTCCCACCTAGGTTAGTGTGATAGAAGTTCCAATCTAAGTATATGTGACTGGATAGACAGGGTATGTTCTCCCCAGTGACCAGTCAAGGATTTCCATATCTAGTCCTAGCTAACTCCATTTCATAAAGACTAAAGTGCTGCCAAGAGGCGGGGAACTCAATCCTTTCATCAACCCCCCACTTTTAGGGCAGAAATTCCCCCCCAGGTCCAATAGACTGATAAAACTGGGGCCTAAATTGTAACTCAGTTTACAGGTGGGTGGTGTAGAGGGTCCACAAGGGGAAATACAAACCAAGGAGATCAGAGGCTACTGTCCCCATCCAGATCTCTTCAAGAAAAGTGGAACACTTTTCTAGACTGCCCCAAGTTCTAGAACAGAGTCTCAGAGATTTTTGCCTGGGAGAAAAGGTTCATGATAAGAACAGAGAGCTCTGAAGTAAGGGAGTTGGTTTTATTTGGACTGTGGAGAAGTTCAAGCTGAAGATAATTTTTGAGAAGAATAGAGATTTTGGTGATAAGCAATGAATAGAATTCTGGTGGCTCCATGACAGCAATAAGCTAAGCTCTAGGTTGGCTAGTTTACCAGAGAAAACCAGGGAAAGAGAGAACTTTCTGAGCCTCCTGGGCTGAACAAACCTTAAAGACTGACCTCAAAAACTACCACTGCAAAGATGCTTAAATATAATTGGATCAAACTGTGGAACAATTTATGTCTCAGAGCATTGTGGAAAAAATAGAGCATGTGAACATACTTTATATACAAATAGAGATATGAAAAATTGTGTTCTATATGTGTAATAATAATTGTAATGCATTCTGCTGTCATGTATTTAAAAAATAAAAGCAATTAAAACAAAGAAAATAATAGAGCAAGTTAGCTGGGAGCCAGTGGAACCTAACAGCTAGGGATCATAGTAACAGAGACAACTTAGAACAAGTAGGAATGGAGACAGTCAAAGAGAACTTTGTTAAAAGTATTGTCATCCCAGAGTGACTGTGCATACAACCAAGCCTGTATCTTCTAAGGAGTAACATCAGAGGTTTTAGACCATGGGAGGTAGCATTCATTAAAACAATCTAAACAGTTGTCAAAGAAACAAACAGCAATTATCCCTAGCTTAATAGAATCAGTAGTCAATATTGCTGCAATAGCAAAAATGTCCCTGAACCACATATATACATACAGGGAGAAAAAAAAAGGAAGAAAGAAAGAAAGAAAAGAAAGTCCAGTTTTTAACAAAAGGTTAGGAGACAGGGCAAAGAAACAATAAAATGGGTTGTGACTCACACAAGGGGCCCAGGGTGGGGTTGGGGAAGGACTCAATGGAAACTGCTTGTGAGAGGAACTGGATATCAGACTTATCAGATAAAGGCCACAAAGCAGTTATTATAAGTATGTTCAAAGAAATAAAGGAAATCATTCTTAAAGAAGAAAGGAATATATGACAATGTCTTATTAGACATTATCAATACCAATAAAAGGATAGGAATTATTAATTATTTTATTCAAGAATCTTATGGAAATTCTAGAGTTGAAAAGTGCAATAACTGAAATGAACAACCACTTGAAGGATTCACCAGTAGATTGGGCTGGCAGAAGAAGCAAATTTGAATATATAGAGAGATTATTTGTTCTCAAGACAAGAGAATGCCAAGCATAATGATGCATGCCTGTAATTCTAGTTATTTGGGAGGCTGATGCAAGGGGATCAAAAGGTCAAGGCTAACCCAAGCAGTTTAGCAAGACCCTGTATTAAAATAAAAAAAGGTTTGGGGATGTAGCTCAGTGGTAAAGCACGCTGGTTTCAATCCTCACTACAAACAAACAACCCAGAGAAATAATGAAGAAATATGGGGGAAAAAAGTCTCAAAGAAATATGGGACACTATTAAGCACATCACCATATGCAGACTAGGAGTACCAGCAGTGGGTGGGTAGGGGTTAAATTTGATGAAATAATGATGAAAATTTCTGGAATTTGATAAAATACATTAATCAACACATTCAAAATCAACTAACTCCAAGTACAATAAATACAAACAAATTCATATATCAAGAACTTCAAATACAATTAACAGAGTCCCACATCCAGATATACCAAAGAAAAAAATATCGAAAGAGAAAAAAGAAAATCTTGAGAGCAACAAGATAGAACAACAAAACAAACAAAAACCCAGCCAACCTCATCATGCAAAAAATGTACCCAATTAAGGTTAACATCTGACTGCTCAACATAGACAATGGATTCCAGGAGGCAATGGAATGATTTCTTCAAAATGATAAAAAGAAAAAAAGTCAATTAATAATCTCAGATTCAGTAAAGTTATCACTCAAAGCTAAAGATAAAATAAAAGCTTTCTAAGATAAACAATATGAGATGCTCTTTTTTGGGGAGGAAGATTTCTGGTAGAGATATAGTGATAGAGATTGTTGAAAAGATAAGGTCAAACCAAACCTGAGCATAATGACTTGGTGAATAAAAATCCTTTAAAGTTCCTTGCAAATCAAAGATCCATTAGAGGAATCTACACATTTCAAGATTTTAAATTAATATTTTAACCTAGAAAGAAATTATTAAAGTGGTTTGTTTTTTATAGCAAGGTTCCAATTATTGATATAAATGACGTGCACTGCAAATGTTACCAGATATTTTGGGCAGGAAAAGCCATCTATTTACATTCCCATAGATTTATTTTATTAGTGACATGTGTGGCTAGTTTTCCCTCTTCTTCCTTTCTCTTCTGAGCTTACTGCTAGCGAGGGTACACTAGACAGCAGGTCAGTCATGAAAAGAAATATGGATGGAGACGAGCTTTGCTAGAGACGCAGTCTAGTGATTTGTTTTTGGTGCACAGATTTGTAAAAGGGAAATGATCTACAGAGTGCCTTTGATGAAAATAGTCCCTTTCCCCTCTGTTTAGCTTCCAGAAATGCAACTATCTAGTCTTTCAGTATGATTAAGTAAATCAATCCTTGAGGGAGAATGTGGAGGTAAATGAAGACTAGTTACAGCTGAGAGCAGTGATTTCCCTGAAGAGATTTTCTGCACTCTGGTCAGATTAAAACCTTTTCTCCACTTTTTTCTATAACTGTTTTTTTTTTCTTGTAGATGGACAGCATGCCTTTATTTTATTTGCTTATTTTTGTATGCAGGCTAAGGATTGAACCCAGTGCCTCACATGTGCAGGCAAGCACTCTGCCACTGAGCCCCAAGCCCCAGCCCCCATAACATTTATTTTTTAAATTTATTTAAATGTGGTACTGAGGATCAAACCCAGTGCCTCACATATGCTAGGCAAGTGCTCCACCACTGAGCTACAACTGCAGCCCCTTTTCTCCACTCTTGAACTTTCCTTTTTGATGTTTTTTATATTCAACACCTCTGTAAGACTTACCAGATTATGACCACTAGCACTCATCATGTGCCACCCACTTTCTTAGCCCTTGAGAGTTTGACCTTCCAGAGTGTATTGCCACAGGGAACTCGTGTTTCCAATTTAGAGTTCCAATCCCAGTTGAATGGCACAGACAGCTTTTTGTCCATGGTTGTAGAATTTAAAAATATGGAAGAATATTTATTTGGATGCAGGAAAAAAAAACAGATCTTTTGGTGTTTCTTGAGGACCACTTAAATTTTAGCAAAGAAAAGAAAACAGCATACACGGGTTCTCTTTGTTTGGTGCTTACCTCTTGTCTGAACAATTGATTCAATGAAAATATAAAGAATGAAGTTAAAGGACTTCATTGTTAAAACTAAGAATTTGTACTTATAAGGGAAAAAATGAGTTATTTTAAATCTCCAAATAAATACTTTATTGTAGAGCAATTAAACACCCATGTCAGCTAAACTCTGCCCAAAATTGCCCTAGATTTCTGGATCCCCAGAGGGTTTTTTAAAAATGGTTATTATTATTGTCTATTTTTTTAGGATTATTTTGTTATTTTCTATTTTAGCTAGGGCAGTTGTTGTGAGTTTTCTGCATAATGAAACAATTTAAACTTAGGATACTAAACTTGTAATTTTTATTATGCAACTGGAAATAGTCATATACCTTTTCTACATTTATAGTATGATTTTTAAAGTTTCTGGCTTAAAATTTACCAGTTGGGTAAGAGTGTTGATAAAAATCCCTTTGAGGAAATAATCTTTCAACAATAGGCGTCCCAGGGGACCTATCCACCCCCCCATGCCTGTCACCTCCACTTGAGTTATTAGTTGTTTGGTGATGAAGACCCCACATTGAGTCAAGCCAAATGGTGTAAAGCATTCTTCTTCATTCTCGTTATCTCTTTTCTTCTTCCTCCTCTCCCTCTTTCCTCTGCTCTCTTTGTTTCTTCTTCTTCTGCCTCTGTCCTTGTCCCTTTTCATGCCACCCATCCAACTTTTTTCTTCCTTTTCTTTACCACTCTGGCCTATGTTGGTAAGCTTCAATGACTCCCCCGATTTCCATTGTCAAACTTTGTTTGCCAGTAGGATCCTCCTGGTCACATTAGCCCATGGTATGTCAACAAACACTTAATAGAATCGAAGGAGTGAAAGAATCCCAGAGGAGGGGGGCGCTGTGCCTAGGTCTGTGTTCCAAACTCCCCTTTGGCCAACTTACATTTGTTTTGAACTGCCAGCTGTTGTTTCCAGGCTGGGTCTTCTAGACTCTCAGATAATATTGGAGTTAGTTAAACTATGTCCAGTACTTGAAAAATGCCTGGAAGATATCGTATATTTACCCACAAAAAATAAAACCTGAATAGATCAACTAGAATAATGATGGAAAGTTTCTTTCTTCTGGTTTTTTTTGATGGGGGGAGGATAAGAGCTGGAAGGGGGGAGATTATGCCACACCACTTCATTGTGAAGACTCTATCCCAGACTAGGATGTTCTGATTGGTTGTGTGTTGTCTATGGAGTTCTCTCCTTCTGGAGTCCACAGGAGAGAAGGTGAGACCAAACAGTATTTAGTTTGCAGCTATAAGACTTAGGCAATTTCCCTAACATCTCCAAACCCTGTTTACTTATCTGTACAAGAGAGACAATAATTTCTATTTTACAGGCTACTTGAAGATTCAAGATAATGTCTGCTAATCATTCACTAATATAATACCTACAGTAATAAATACTTAATTTATTTTTACAGAGGTAATTAATTTGTAGAGAGAAATATTTCAAAGCATGTAACTCTTGGGGAAAAAATGAATCTGGCCATTAAGAGGTTGGGAAGCATGCCCATGACATAGGTCTATAAGGCTCTATCAAGTGTTCCTTAAGATCTTATGTCAATTCTAAGGCTCTGACTTGGGGATGTACAAGGAAGTCCCAAATCCTTTGGGTTGATGAGGATCCTATCTTGAGGGAGAAACTCAGTTTCCTGATGGTGCCTTAGTGACAATTCTTTTATGCTACCTGTTCTTCTGCTTGATTCCTCTGTGATTTTTGACACAGCCCTGGCAATGAGCTTTGAGAAGTACCAGGTCTGCTCCTGCATACCTTAGTGTCTAAGGAGACTTGGAATTTGGGGTGGGAAGAAAATGACATGGAGTGTCTTGGATGTGGAAAAGATGAGATAAATGAGAGGATTATCAGGGCTTGGGTTTCACCACTTGAAAGGGAGGCAATTGAATTTGTTTTCCTCCTTAAGAGAAAAGTACTGTCCTCTTCTCCTATCTCAGTCCCATGGGGACTCTTCTAAGAAATGAGACTTTCTCCTAGGCCTCTTACTTGTTCCCTTTTTCTAGGGGAGGGCACTTTCTCTAGGCACTCCTGAGACAGAGAGATCAGTTGCCACCTTTCCATTATTGGGCATGGGTAAACCTCTATCAGGCAGAAGCTATCTGACATTTTCTAGATGTCCTGGGCTGCTGCAGAACTTTATTTGGTGGAGCATAGGTGGCCTGTAGGATCCACCTTTTAAGCTCAATGTTCTTCTGGGCAGGCTAGATGAACTTGGAGAATGTATTCTGTTTTAAGCTGAATTTATCCTTTATTATTTTAAAGGCTGTAAGAAGTTATTTTTTAAATGTTTTCCATCAGCACTTTTTTTTTTATGTATTGTCCTTAACACCCTGAGGCTACTTGAAGAAGGATTTAAATTTCAAAGTCTGGTTTTCAAAGTCTGGTAAGTAAACAAAAAAGTTTCTCAACAACATCTTTAGGCAAGCACCCAAAGACCTCATTTCTGACATGGTGTTTGGGTCCCTCATAATTGTCCAATAGTACTGTAGTACTGTGCCTAACCACAATGTTTTAAAAATCATTTAAAAATACTCATAGACACAAAGTTGCCTACCAATTTACTTATTCTTCTTCTTCATCATCATGTTTAGCAAAAGAAAGAAAGAAAGAAAGAAAGAGGTTTAAATGTGGAATTATTTGACTAGACTCTAAGCATATTAAATGTAGTAGGCTGTGTTGGGGATTCATACAACAACTAATTTGGAAAAGGCTATTCACTGTTCTCCCAAGAGTATAAAAATGTCCGGAGGGATGGATAGAGAAGCAGAGGCTAGCATGCCTGGCCTCAGCTCTGCAGGAATTTCAAAGGCTTTAAAATTCACTCCAGAATCCACTCAATGCAGCATGTTGAACTTGGTCTCTGCTACCTTCTTTTACCTCCATCATCTAAGGCTATGCACTCAGACGCCAAAAAATTTACTCATCTCTTTACCTGCTTGTGACCAACAGGGGAAAGTTTTGAAACAGGGTCAATAGGTCAGAACAGGGGCATTGTTATAACAAATGACCTCAAAATCTCAGTGGTTTGCTCCAACAAAACGTATTGGACTGCTCTTTCTGCAGCCCAATACATATGGGTACGAGCCCAGGTGGGGGGAACAGGTGATTAGTTCAGTCCCATAATTCAGGGGCATAAGCTTCTTCCCTCCTGTGGTCATCCTCCCTGAGTTTCAAAAGGTCCTTATTATTCAGCCAGGGGGACAGAGAGAATTGCACAGGAGACCTTTTAACAGTGAAACTAGAAACTGGCATCCATCACTTCCACATTCCATTGACTGAAACTCAGCTAATGACCCTGCCCAACTTCCAGAGAGGCCAGGAATATGGGCTAGCTGAATGCCCAGCTTAGAGCAGTTTCTGCCACAGCGGGACACAGAAGGCTCCTCAGGGCATGCAGATAGTTCTGTTATTGTGTATCATCCAAGGTGTACAAAATAAATGTGCTCTCCTATTTCAGTTTACTTAATACCTAAGACCTATGTTTCATCTCTTGGTCAGTTTCTGGAAAAATTCCATCCACCAACAGAAGCACCAATATCATTATCACCACAAATCAGTCCAAACTGGGAACTTGTTGAATGCAGAGATGCGGATTGTAAATTGCCCTCGCACTTGCATTGCCTGTCTCTCTCTCTTCCTCTCTCCCTCTCTCCTTTCTTTTTGTGATGCTGGGGACTAAACCCAGGACCTTACACATGCTAGGCAAGCACTCTACCACTGAACTACGACCCCATTCCTTTTAAATTTTACTTAGGGACAGGGTCTCACTAAGTTGCCCAGGCTACGCTTGAACTTGGGATCCTCCTGCCCCAGTCTGTAGAATAGCTGGGATTATGAGCGTGCGCCACCACCACACCTGGCTCACATTACCTTTGTCATCCATCAGATGGTGCCCATGATGAAGCTGTCAAGTAATTTCCATGTGGACTGTCTAAACCAAACCTTGTCACAAACATCCCATGAGGAGAATCAATGTGTCACAAATATTAAAAGGACTGTCTTCAGATCCATCTTAATCAAGTAGGGCTGTTATCCCCAAGTACCATTAACTGGTAGTTTATAAACAACAGAAATTTGTATCTCACAGTTCCAGAGTCTAAAAAGGTCCAAGATGAAGGCACTTGGAGTTTCAGTGTCTAGTGAGGACCTGCTTTCTGGTCCATAGGTGGAGCCTTCTTGCCATGTCCTCACGGGGCACAGAGGTGAGGGAATCTCTCTGGGGTCATTCATGAGGGCTTTAGCTTTACCACCTAAGCACATTCCAAAGGCCCCAGCTCCAAATACCAGTGTCTTCGGAGTTAGGTATAACTTAAGGCTCTTGGGAAGACATAACAGTCAGTCCACAGCAGTATCTCTGCAAAAAAATATTTAAAACGTGTTTCTGTCTTTCTTGATCAGTGTGCTTTTCATAGTTGTCATGACTCTGTTACTGTCTGCGTCCTTTCTTCCTGTTTCTCTCATTAACCAATTTGCAAAGGCTGTTTCATGGTCCTGTTTTAGAGACATCCATTTGTCCTCATTTACTCACAGGGCTAGCATTCCCTTGGAGATTTTAGCTTCCTCAGATAATGTTTGTTCATCTTCTTACATAAGGCCGATAATGACATGGACTGTGCGAGGTAATGGTGGCAAGGTCCTGATGTGCACTCTGAGCTGTTTTCCCAGTGATTCTGGTAATTTCTTTCTTTCTTTCTTTTTTTTTTTTCTGATCCATCCATGTTTTCCTTTTATAATCCAAGTCATGTACTTATAGGACTCCTGGGGTTCAGAGTACAGTCTTCATTCATGAATTTATTCATTTCTTTATGCATTCATTCATTCCAAAATATTTGTCGTGTACCTACCATGTCCTGGACACTTTGCTAGGTGCTGGAGTCAGAGCAAAGAACTACTCCCATGGAGCTTATTGGAAAGATAGATTCCTTTTCCTTTTTGCAGGTGGTGGAGGTAGGAGTGGGGGGAGTTGGATGGTGTGGGTACCAAGATGGAACCCAGGAACCTTAACCCCTGAGTCACATCCCCAGCCCTTTTTATATTTTATTTTTATTGAGTTGCTTAGGGCCTCGATGAGTTGTTGAGGCTGGCTTTGAACTAGTGATCCTCTTGCCTCAGCCTTCTGAGCCACCAGGATTATAGGTGTGTGCCACCTCACCTGGCCCCCATGATGACCGTTCTAATAGAGAAAGGTGCAAAGTCCAGTAGACAAGGAAAAGGAGGACCCAACAGCCTTTGCAAATACTAAGGAAATAGCATTTGAACTGGGAGTTTCCTTCTCTTTCCCAGCTGCCAACTCTAGAAACAAAAGACTCTGAACCTTAAAGGATGACAGAGCTGAAAACAGAGGGACCCTGAGAGAAAGGCTTGCTTATTACATGACTAAGAAAGAAACTTCTATTGTGTTCACCTACCAATATTTTAGAGCTCGTATGTTAAAGCAGAAAGCTTTATTCTGGTTAATATGTTAATATACGACATTCAAGTAAACTGTGCAAACACAGGTGTGAGTGTCTAATAGAGAGTGCAAATATCAATAAATATTTGATAATGCCATAAGGACATCTTGGGGGGAAGTTCAAGTGTTCTCCTGTTGCTAGAATATAAAATACGTGACTAGACAGATAAGCATGGGCCAATCATGAAGAACTTCGAATGCCACACTGGAGAATTTTGGTTTAATCTTGTGTCAGAAAGGAAGACAATGGAGAGGCACAATCGCTGGAATAACAGGGTTTCTGCAAAACATGACACTTAAGAAACTGCTTTAATTTTCTCCAAACGTAAGATGCTAATCCATTGATGAAAGAACTTTAGATAAAGGACTAAAGATAAAGGGATTTAGAACCAGAAGGCATTATAATCTGGTTCAATCTCACTTTAACAAATGAGGCTCAGAGATGTCAAGTGCCTTTGCCAAGATCACCCAGCTGAAATTTGGCAGAGCTGGAGACTAGAAGGCTAGTCTCCTGTCACCAGCCCTACAGCCTTGCTCTTTCTACTGTACCACAGTGCTTCAAAGCAGTTGAGACCAGCTGGTGTGCCTGTTTTCAGTTGCCTAATGAAGACATTAGGGATTTGGAAGCAGGGTATTTTCCATGGATGGCCATCTTTTCTGTAATTCCTCATCTGGCTTGAATCAACCATTCTTTTGGATAAGGTCCATCTCTTCAGCATCAAATTTCCCTGGAGGACAATGAGGAATGTGCTTATTGGCCTGTGGGGTGCCCTTGTACTTTCTGAGTTTTTGTTGAGAAGAAAGTAGCAGTGGTTTGAGCTCTTGTAAACACCGCCTGGTCCCTTGGCTTCTGGGGAGTTTGCTGGCTCGTGGAGAGTGACTGTGGTTCCGCTGGCCAGCTGACTGTCCTTCAGAGGTCAGATCCAAACATCTTCTTCAGCGCGTCTGCTTCAAGGGTGGGTCGGCCACCTATGGCTAACATTTTAACATCATTTTCTGTTCGTCAATTCACTATTTCTGGTTTTCATATATTGTTCAGCTGATCCATTATTCATTAAAACGACTGCTCCATATGCTCCCCGAGGCAATAGGACGTACATTTGTTTTTTAATAAGAAGTAAGAGTGAAGGGCAACCGTGCTGAGGCCAGTCTCAGAGAAGCACGACATGTGGTCTGACTTAAGTAGGACTGGGTATTATTGAGTTATTTTACAACTGGGGAAGCCAGAGCCCAAGTTGTGGGGAAAGGGAGGCCATTTGTTCAAAAGTCTCCAAGAAATCCAGGGGAAGATAGATTTCTGGATGTTTTTTTACTCTGGAGTTTGATGATCACTTTGTTCCTTGTCTTTTGGTTGCGTAATCTTTGCTTCCTTTGGATGTTGGTTGCTCCATTGATATCTTAGTTCGTTATTAATAGAGGTATTAATCATAATGAGGTATTAATGAAGATTGTTCTCTCAGTCTTCAAGAATTAGCACCCAGGATAAGCTCTTGAGAAGGGACAATGCTTGGGCTTTGAAATTAGAGAGATGTTTGCCAATTATTAACTGTGAGAACTAGGCCAAGATGCTTAACTTCTTTGAGTCTCAGTCTCCTTATATGTAATATGGGAGAATAACAGGGTGATGTGGGGATAACATGCATAATTAACATGTAATAAAGCTCCTTTCTTAATGCTGGGGACAGAGTTGGCTGTTAAATTCTTTTTTTTTTTTTTTTTTGGTATGGGAGATTGAACCCAGGGGTGCTTTACCACTGAGCTACAACCCCTGCCCCACCCCCCACCCCCTTTTTTTTTTAATTTTGAGACAGGGTCTTGCTAAATTGCTGAGGCTGGCCTGGAACTTGCAATTCTCCTGTCTTAGCCTCCCAAGTTGCTGGGATTATAGGCCTTTGAAACTCTACCTGGTTAATTATTTCCTTTTTGAGTCCCTGAGAAGATCTCATTAATAGCATTCCTTTGCCCACTTCTCATCTCTGGCTGTAGTCAAGATGAGAGACCAAACAGTAAGCAGATAAAGAGGAGACTCTTGCCTTTACCGTAGGTGATATGTTCAGGTTGCTATAATAAGGTACCCAAAACGGGTGGCTTATCAACAACAGACATTTATTTCTCACAGTTCTAGAGGCTGGAAGTCCAAGATGGGTGCCAGCATGGTCAGGTTCTGGTGAGGGCCTAGACACCAACTGTTAATTTCTCACTCCAGAAAAAGATTTAGAGAACGCTGGCGTCTCTTTCATAAAGACATTAATCCCGCTCATGAGGGTTCCACCCTCCTTAATCACTTCCCCAAGTCTGCACCTTCTAATACCATCACCTCATTGGGGGTTAGCGTAAATTTGGGGAGAGTTGTCATTAGTCCCTAATAATGTTGATTATTGATAAAGCCTGTTCATTGTGAGAGCTAATAGGACTGCTAATTGATTTTCACAATTAGGTTTTACAATTCACTCCATCATAGGTTTATCAGGATAGGCCTATGTACCCTGGGGTGGGGGGGGGGCTTGGAAGGGGACCCTGCACCCCTACAGGAGCAGAGCCAGGTGGTATCCTCACTGTGGGCAACGGATACCTATGAGGAAGAAGAGGGACCGTGCAGAGCATGCTCTGTGAATTTGCAAACTCACCAATCAAATTTAGTGATTCCTCTAAGGAAGAGGAAAAAGAAGAGGAGTAGGGGGAACTAAGACAGCCAAATCAGTATTTGCCTTCTTTTTCCCCTCACCTTCATGTGATGCCTGTTACTTTCCAGCCATTTCTGCTCATGGTGAGTGCAGGTGTCTGTGTGGCACTGAAGGCAGCCTCAGAGAGCCAGAGTCTGGAAGCAAAGTGTGCGGGAAGGGAGGGAACATTGGGTCAGATCTTTGGTTGAGAAAGGAGTGGGCACTTGAATCCAGAAAGAAAAGTTTAAGTTCAGAGTCAGGGGTTAGAGGTCTGAAGGTAGTAGGGTCAGGGTTCTAGACAGCAGTTGGAATTTCCAGGCAGGAGAGGAGTGTCCTAGAACCAAATCTCAAGAGGACGGGTGGGCAACAGCTGGAAGTCCAAGAACAAAATGTCAACAAGTTTGTCAACAGGCCCTCAGTGGCATCCAGGTCTAACCATGAGCCCCGGAGCTGCCTCTCCAGAGATGACTCTCGGTCCTGGCATTAGGTTATATACCCTCTGCTCCCATTTTTAATCTTTAAAATATAAACATATTTTGTGATTATAAAAATAATAATACTCAATATGAAAAGTAAATAAGTACAAAAATGTACAGAAAATAAAACAAAACGAACCCATAGTCTCATCATAAGGAAAAACTGATGTTAACTTGGACTATATATTTAAAAAGTCTTTCTTCTATGCAGATTATTATGCAGTTAAGGTGATTCTGTCTATACGTCTTAATTTTGCATGCTGAATTTTTCAATTACAATATAATCATCCCTCCATGTTATTAAGAGTTCTCAGTAATTAAATATCATTTAAAATGACATTTTCCCTGGTTTGAAGCACATCTGGACCAATCTCTACCAATTTATGAAAATCCTGAGAATCTGGAGAGACTTTCTTCTAAGGGTTCACCTTATTTCAGATTGGCGAACAAGGCATTCCCAAAGTCCCCCATGTGCCTGTGCAAGGCAGGCACTTGATCTGCTTGAGATTTCTCATGTTTCTAATCACTGTTGACAGAGGGGATCAAAGATGCCACCCACCACCACTAGTACAGAGGCAACAATTCAAAGCATAGGCTTTTAAAAATGCATCATGTCGTTATGTACTTCAAAGAACCACTGTATTAGTTTGCTTGGGCTGCCATAACAAAATACCACAGACTGGGTAGTTTAAATAGCACACATTTATTTCTCATAGTTCTGGAAGCTGGTAGTCCAAGAATAAAATGTCAACAAGTTTTGTTTTTTCTGTGTCCTCTCCCCTTGGATTGCACATGGTTGCCTTTTGCTGGGTCCTTACATGATTTTTCCTGAGACAGCCCTGCTGTCTCTCTGTGGTCCAAATTTCCTCTTGTCGTAATAACAATAGTTATATTGAATAAGGGGCCACCCTAAAGACCTCATTTTCACTTAATTTCCTTTTTAAAGACTTTACAGATATGATTACATTTTGAGGTATCAGGGGATAGGACCTCAATACATATTGGGTTGGAAGATAGCACCACTCAGCCCTTTACAACTACACCTCCTTAAAGAAACCATAAGTAGTCGCAGGCTTGAGATTCAGGGAAAAAGCCTAGCCACCAGATAGTAAACAAATTCTTCATCCCCTAGAAATACAGTGACATGATTACTGTAATTCACAGCTACCAAGTACAGGAATATGCTCTTTCCCAGCATCCAAAGTCATCAATTGCACAAAACACCTATTTCCTGAAAGACAGGATGCCTCAGCCTCCAGAGAAGTCAGTGGAATTGTCCTGCGACTACAGAGCCCAGCAGGGCTAGAAGAATCCGCAGAGTCATTGTGTAAACCGCGTTCTCTAGAAAATTGGACTTCTCAAAGGGCTTCTGCTCTTTTATTTGTATTTTTTAATGTGTATATTCTTAGTTTTGGAACGCTAAAGCATATTGCATATATGGTAATTTATTATGTTATATTTGCAATCTCATTTCATATGTGCTTATTATTTTCTTCCTTACCCAAAAGAGCATCATTGAAATTTAAAACAGAAACCCCTTTAGGTGTCACCACCCACCCCTGAGTTCCAACTTTTGTGAAGACAACCTTTGGTAAGTTGTGTTACTCTTTTCTAAACCTTCCAGGTTTCTTCCTTCCGTTCTCTCTCCCTTTTGGAAGACTGTGCCTCCTTCCCTCACTGCTTTGGTCAGTGAAATGTGGGTAGGATGATGTGGGTCCTTCTGGGCAGAGTTTGGTTCACCATCTTTCTTTTCCCTCTCCATGACAACCAGTGATGTTTCAGATGATAGCTGCTCCATCAGCCTGGGCCTTGGAATGAAGAGAAGCTGGAGCAGAGCCACGGCTGACTTACAGTGGACAAGTAGCGTGAATGAGGCATATACTGTTGTTGTAAGCTGCTGACATTTTGGGGTCATTTGTTCTTTCAGCATAACCATAATTTTCATGATTGATATGCCACTGTAACATATCATTTCTTTCACAAAAGACAGTAAAGCACAGCTTTCTATGACTCGGACTTTTAATGAGGGTTACTAAAAATGTGATAAGCCTAGATAGATGCTGATCAGTAATACAAGCCACTTCCCAGCTATGTGAAACCACCTCACTCCTCAGGTGGTTCACAGTTATGCTTCAATAACTCCATGACATGGATCTTTTAAGTCAACAAGGAAGAAGTAAAATTAAGTGACTACTAATTAAGTAGATACTACATTCTTGTGGAATGTAAAATAAGTGGACAAAAAGAAGATTATGCTCAATACATAGATCAACCCACTCTCTTCTCTTATGGCCATTTTTCTTTAGTCTTTCTTTTCTCCTTCCTTTTCCTTCTTCATTTCTTTTTAAAAAATGTCCTTTCTTTATAATGCAGGTGATTGCAATAATAGTTACAGATATTGGCCTTGGACAATGATAGAGCACATCTCCTTAGCATGACAAGGCCCTGGGTTTGAACCCCAGAATCACTACCACCAACAGCAAAAACAACAAAGCTGTAGCTATTATTCATTGAGTGAGTTTAAGAAGGAGACAAATTCTAGGGTCCTTGAATACAAAATTTGTCCAACCTTAAAGGCAGGACCCAAACATTACTTTTTCATTTATCTACAATTATCCACATCTGGGTCATTTTAATTATAGACTAGTAGTGGCAGGGCTGGGGACATAGCTCAGTTGGTAGAATGCTTGCCTGGCATGCACAAGGCCCTGGGTTCAAAAGAAAAAGGAAAATAGATTAGTTGTGGTGGTAGAAATAGTAATAATAATTATTATTAACATTTATTGAGCATCTACATTGAGCTATGTTTTTGCATATGTTGTTATTTAATCTTCACAAGAATGCAATGGGCTAAGTATAATTGTTATTATAATACCATTTTGTAGCTAGGACATGAAGATTTAGAGAGATTAAGTGGAGTTTGGAGATTAACCACTATTCATTCATTCAACATCTATTAAAATTTTTGGATTCTGTGGGACAGACATTATTTTAGACGTAAGTATACGGTTGTGATGAAATTAGGTCCCTATTCTCATGGGAGAGACAGATGAGAAACTATCGAACTAAGAACTAAGATGCTTTCAGATAGTGATTAACACTATAAAAAATAAAATAAGATAATTAATAGTGATTGACAGGGGTGAGAGAGATTGACAAGACCAGGGAGGATTCTGAAGACCTAAAGAATGAGAAGCCAACAGTGCAAAGACTTGGGGTAACAGAAACCAAGATCCCGAGCGGGGAATGAATTTAGTGTGTTCAGAAACATTGATTGAGCTGGATATTTTTTTTAAAGAGAGAGAGAGAATTTTTTTTTAATATTTATTTTTTAGTTTTCGGCAGACACAACATCTTTGTTTGTATGTGGTGCTGAGGATCGAACCCGGGCCGCACGCATGCCAGGCGAGCACGCTACCTCTTGAGCCACATCCCCAGCCCAAGCTGGAATTTAAAACTGGATTATTTATGCTTTATTTCTTTTACAGCTTTATCAAGATATATTGTATACATAAAAATCTCCTATTTAAGATGCATGGTTCAATTTTTTTTTTTTTTTACTGTTTTCATAGAATGTGTCACATCTCAACTATCTGATTTTAGAATATTTTCAATATGCTGAAAAGAAACTGCATCCATCAGCAACCATTTCTCATTCCAGCCTCCCTCTAGCCCACCCCAGCCCTAGCCCACCACTAATCTACTTTCTATCTCTATGTGTTTGCCCATTCTGGACATTAAAGTAGAATCCCATGGTGTGTGGTCTTTTGTAACCAGTTTCTTTCTCTTAGCATAATGTTTTCATGGTACATCCAATCGTATCCTGTATCTGTACATGATTTGTTTTTTATATGGAAATACCACAGTTTGTTTATTTACTCTTCAGTCAAGGGACACAGATTGCTTTCACTTTTTGTCCATTGTAAATAATACTGCTATGGGGCTGGGACTGTAGCTCAGTGGCAAAGCGTTTGCCTAGCCCATGTGAGGCACTGGGTTCCATCCTTAGCACCACTTTAAAAAAATAAATAAGCAAATAAAAAAGACATGCTGTCCATCTACAAGAGAAATTTTTTAAAACTAATAATGCTGCTATGAACATTCACATGTGAATGTGGAGGTTATGTTTTCATTTCTCTTGATATGTGTATGCCTAGGAAGGAATTGCTAAGTAATTTGGTAGTTATTTGGTTCAGCATTTTGAGAAACTGCCAAACAGTTTTCCAAAGTGGCTACACCATTTTACATAGTCAGTGGCAACAGGAGCATTCTGATTTCTTTATATCCTCCCTGATACTTGCTATTGTCTGTTTTTATTATAACTCTTCTTGTGGATGTGAAAAGGTGTCTTGTTTTGATCTGGATTTGCATTTTCTAATGACTAATGAGATTGAGTAGCTCTTCATGTGCATTGGGGTCCTTTGTATATATCCTTAGAGGAAAGTTTATTCAATTTCCTTGCCTGTGTTTTCTTTAGATTATTTATCTATTATTGAGTTGTGATAGGTTTTTATGTACTCTGGATATAAGGCCTTCGTCACATAGGTGATCTATAAAGATTTTCTCCCATTCTGCAGGTGGTTGCCTTTCCACTTTCTTGATGGAGTCCTTTGAAGCATAGAGGTTTTTACTTTTGGTGCCAAATTTATTTATTTATTTTTTAATTTTGTCACTTCTGCTTTTGGTGACACATCTAAGAAAATATCACCAAATTCAGGGTCATGAAGATTTACTCCTATGTTTGCTCCTAGGGTATGTATGAATGTATGTATGTATGTACTAGGGATTGAACCCAGAGTCTCACATAAGCTAAGCACATGCTTTACCACTGAGCCACACCCCAGCCCCAGTTTTATAGTTTTTAAAAAATTATTGGTGCATTATAATTAGACAAAATAGTGAGGTTCATTATACCATATTTATAAATGCACATAACCTAATTTGAACAATCTCATTCCTTAGTGCCTTCCTTTTCCCTCCCATCCTCCTTTCCCCATCAACTTCTCTACTCTACTGATTTCCCTTCTATTGTTGTTGTTATTATTATTTTAGTTAGTGCATTATAATTTATGTGTATATAAATTATGTATATAACATATTATATATATATATATATATAATTTTTATATGTGCAGGACTCATTGTAGTGTGCTCATACATGGACATAGCAATATTTGGTAGATATTGTACCTCAGAACTTCCCTACATCCTTCCTTTCTCCCTCCCTCTCTATCCCTTTCCTCTACTCTATTGGTCTCTCCCTTCTTTTTGTGAGATCCTAGTTTTATATTTTAATTCTTACATTTAGGTCTATAATCCATTTTGAGTTAAACTTCTTTTTTTTTTTTTTTTGGTATAGTGTTTGGAGGCTCCAGCTTCATTCTTTTATATGTGGATATCCAGTGGTCCCAGCATCATTTATTGAAAAAAAGTTATTCTTTCCCCATTAAATGGCACCCTTGTCAAGAATTTCACTGAGCTGGATGAAGCTGTGCATGCCTACAGATTCCAGCAACTCAGGAGGCTGAGGCAGGAGGATCCAAAGCTCAAGGCCAGCCTGGGCAACTTAGAACTTGCCTCAAAAAAAGTGTGTGTGGGGGGGTGTAGCTAAGTAGTGGAGCATCCATAGAAATACAGTTGAGTCTCACATATTGATCTCATATCCTGTCATAATTCTGAACTTTTTTTGGGGGGGTACTGGGAATTGAACCCAGAGGTACTTCACCACTGAGTCACATCCCCAGCCTTTTTAAATGTTTTATTTAGAGACAGGGTCTCACTGAGTTGCTTAGGGCCTTGCTAAGTTGCTGACGTTGGCTTTAAACTCATGATCCTCCTGCCTCAGCCTCCCTCGCCATTGTGTGCACCACTGTGCCTGGCACATTTCTGAACTTCTTGACTTTATATTTGTAATCATGATGCTTGACTACTTTCTCCATGTGAAGCATTGTGTTCGACACCATAGAAAACACCAAGATGAACAAGATACGGTCTTGGTTCTAAAGCTTATAGCTGAATTTAAGAAATAAGACGTAAGCCTCTTAAATAAACAATAGCCTGTTTTAGCAAGGTACAGGGAAGTACATAACAATGGGATTAAGATAGGCATTGACCCACATGTGGAGATAATTATTATAATTATATCCAGAAACTTCCAAAGTGAAAATCAGATAAAATTTTTAATGCAGTTGTCCATGCCCACACCATCTGAGGAATATGATACAGTAGTTCTGAGGTGAGGTTCTGGAATCTATTTTTAAAAGGCTTGCCAAGAGATTCTGATGACCAGCCAGGTTTGAGAAATGATAATGAACCATGGTTGTGCCTACTAATGTTTTCAAAGAAGTTGGGCAGAAGCCAGGGAGAAAAAGAAGCAAGAAAATTAAAGGAGGAAAGGGAGGAAGAAGGAAGGGAAATAGGGCCATAGTGGGCCTTTCAAACCCAGCTCAAATACTTCCTACTATATTCCTCTCCAGCCTTGAATTGTCTCTCATCCCCCTGAACTTTGCTAGAACTCTATCTGTAGCATTCGTTTAGCAATTCTTATGTACTTGCCTTGTGGTCTCCTAGATGTGTGACTGTTTAGGATACTCACACATCTAGGAGACTACAAGGGACCTGGGTAAGAGATTGTAAGTGGACCTATACAACAGCTCCTCCACTAACCAAAGACATCTTAACCAGCACACACAATTCGAAGGGCTCACTAGTGTCCTTTGTGTTTATGAGGATGGCTGATTACACAGAACAAACTTATTTTCCAAAATTGAGAATCCAAGGAACTTCAAGAGATCCTTCTGCAATGCATGTCCATGATCCTCAGAGTCATGTATCCATTATCTGGATTTAATACATAATATCGGTTTACCATATTTTCTTAATATTTTTAAATAAAGGAAACATTTTAGTTGCAAGAGAAGGCCCTTCCATCTCATCTCTCCCCAGAGATAACCAATCTCTTTTAAAGATGGTAGGAATCTTGTCCACGCATGTGTTTATATTTTACATACACAATATATAAAATTTGAGAGTTTAAATGTATACAAAGAGTATACATATTTTTCTGCAGCATGTTTCTTCAACACCATTTTGAGATTGATCCATGTAATACTTACAGAGCCAACCCATTCTTTGTAACATAGTAATATTATACTACGAAGTACTATATTGTATCATCCCACTATGTGTGTATGTTTGTTTATTTATTTTTTATTTGTTTTTTGTACTGAGGTCCTTTTTATTTGTTTTTAAATTTTGAGATATGGTTTTGCTAAAGTTGTTGAGGCCTGGCCTCAAACTTGAGATCTTCTAGCCTCAACCTCCTGAGTTGCTGTGATTATAGGCATGAGCCACCCCACCCATATGTATAAATATTTTAGACTCTATTTTCTTATAAGTGGATAATTGCTACGTCTAGTTTTTTGCTATTTCAAACCATGATGCAATTCCTGTCCTTGTATGTCTCCATGGACACATATGTGAGAATTCTTCTAGGGAATATATCTAGAAAGAAAATTGCTAGCAAATAGGATATGCATATTCTCAGCTTTACTGGATTGCTTTCCAGGTTACTCTCTGTAGTAGCAGAGCCAATCTTCACGTTTACCAGAGATATATGATAATTTCTCCTGCCCCACATTCTAACCAATACTGCTGAGTTAAGAACCAGTACACATACCTGGGTCCTACTTTAGTAGATTCTAATAGGGTAGCACTGGATGGTGGTTTAAAACTGGCTACACTTTCAAAGGATTATTGTTTATGAGGATGGCTGATTGCATAGAATGAGCTTTTATTTCCAAATAAAATAAATTCTAAAACACATTATTGAGAGCCTCTCTGCTCCATGTATGTGTGTATACAATCTAATAGGTCAATAGGCCCACAGAGACTCTGGTACTTCGTTGGTTGCATTTAGAGCTTTAAGGAAAGAAGGGTGGAAAAGTACTACTGCCTAACCTACCTTGCAGATGGATTCATTTAATTAATCAATTTATTTATTTTTGCCCTACCGGGGATTAAAGCCAGGTCCTCATGCATGCTAGGCAAGTGCTCTACCTCTGAGCTATTTATCTCCAGCCCTTTATTTTGAGACGGGGTCTCACTAGGTTACTCAGGCTACCTTTGAACTTGTGATCCTCCTACCTCAGCCTCCCGAGTAACGGGATTACTGGCGTGCGCCACGGTGCCTGCTGCAGATGCACTTTAATACAACAGCAACGTGATTTATCGGTCCACGGGGTGGTACTTAATCTACAGTCCTGCCTCTGCCAGCGAGGCCGATGGGAGGTGGGCCCTTTCTGGAAGCGGACCTGCCTCTGACTAGGCACACGGGTGGGCGTCCGTGGTCAGGGCTTGCGTATGTGCGATCGCTTAGGGCAGGACGCATGTCAGCGCTGTCTGCCAGCCTGCTGGGTGGTGTCACTGTGTGGAGCATTTGTGGCTTTTTTCAAAGCCCCAAGGAATCTGAGAAGCAAGTGAGGGGAATGATGCATGAAAACAAAAGGCAGTGGAAAGAGTGACCAGCCAGCAGGCTCCAGCAGGCGGAACGCTCTGTCCTTGTTATTACTGCTTCACGAAAATGCCGCTGGCTTCCTGGCAGGGGCTGGAAGGTAGAGGCTTCCTGAGAAAACAGGCACCAGAGATGGGGACGCTGGGGCCGGGATTCTGACTCCCCAGCGTCCCCATCTTCCAGTGGCAGCCACACGGTGAGGGTAGGGAACCCTGTGCCCCTTAGTGGAGTCTGGCCAGGCTTTTCCTCTCTCCTGGCTGATTTCCCAAGAGGTTTTCCTCCCACTCACAAGCTCCGGTCTCAGAGGCCTGGCAGGGCTGGCCTGGGAGAGAAGCTGGGCGGTGCCGGGGACAGAGCTGCTCCCCACGGAGGGATCTGAAGATCAGCCTAGGGGAGGAAAAGGGGCCTGGACATGACTCCCTTTCAAGGAGTGTTTATCTCAAAGAAGGGCCTACTGATGGCCGGCAGTGGGACAGGGGCTGTTCTCAGTCCTTGCCTACTTTCCCCAGGGCTCTAAATGCCCTGCTACCACATTTTCTCCCAGGACAGCCTAATTCAGTTTTCAGAAATGAGGTGGACACGCAGGAAAGGTATGTTTCCATTTAAATGCACTCTTGGATAGCTATTTGGACTTGCCAGGAGTCGACCTCTACTTTCCCTCCAGATAGTCTCCTTTCTCTGATATATAAAATACCTGGATGCGAAACAGGGAAGTAGTTGGCATTCTCTTCTCTTAAAAAGTAGCTAGGAGGATAATGCATAAAAATAGGCCTCTGTGGATACAATGGGACTGAACAGGGTGTGGTTGGCTTGGCAGCTGCTCAGGCAAAGTTATTTCTCTTGGTCCTGGAATGCTCTTGACTTCGCCTCTGCTTGATGAAGTCCTAAAAAACTAGCTCGAGTGTCACTTTTTGGGGAGTGAAACTCCCATTGCTGGGGTTAATCACTGCCTTCTTTCTGGTCCCATAGCATTTGCCTTTATAAAAAAACATTCATCCATGTTGTGTGACAATTACCGACTTGGGATCATGCTTTATTCTGTATGTGTGCCTCCTTGGCTTCTATGACTATATTTGATAAACATAGGTGATAGTTCTTTGATAACTATTTATTGAATGAATCAAAGTTCCTGAATAAACACGGATCTTTGGCTCTTCTATTTTCTTAATTATCCCCTGCCTGCTCCTTCTTGGGCTGAACTGCAGGCAGTTCCAGCTCTGCATGGACTAGAGAGACTCTCGAAAACTAAGTGTCATTTTTTTCCCTAAGGAATTGCTCCAGCAGGAATGGTTGTTTCGATGTATCATTCTGTTACAGGTACAGAAACTGTTTCCAGGAAACACTACCATCATTATCTCTGAAAGCCGAGTCAGTGGAAATTGTTATTTTCCATTTACAGATAGACAAATGGAAGCTTTCTTTTTCATTTACCAATTATGGCATGTCCACTCTGTTCAAAGTACTGTGTGAAGAGTTTTATGGGCTCCAAAGAGAACCTGGTGAGACAGCGTTCTTGTTGTAAAGGAGAATGTCACAATCTTACTGGGATGAAAAACTATTTGTGTGCAAAATTAACTGTTGTTGGGAACGTATAATCTGGACCGTATGAGTGGTTCCAAGACAAGTACCAAAGGGAATAGAAAAGGTAGGAACAAGAATGTCCGGCTAATGTGATCAAGGATATATGTCACTGAGTCATTGAAATGAATAGATTTTTGGCTGGCCATTGTACATTTGGCCCTGGGTTGGTTTCCTGTGATCACCATAACAAATTACTTTAAACCAGGTGGCTTAAAACAATAGTATTTTATTGTCTTACTGTTCTGGAGGTCAGACGTCTGATATCAAGGTTTTGGCAGAGCCGGTAACTCCTGAAGGCTCCAGGGAAGAATCTGTTCCTTGCTTCTTCCAGTTGCTGTTGGCCCTAGGCTTCCCTTGGCTTGTGGCCACTTCACTCGGTGTGGTCACATGTTCTCCTTCTCTCCTCTCTTAAATTCCTTCTGCTTCTCTCTCTCTCTCTCTCTCTCTCTTGTTTTTAGTAGTAATTTGACACAATACCTTTATTTTTTTATTAATTTTTATGTGGTGCTGAGGATCAAACCCAGCACCTCGCACCTGCTAGGCGAGTGTTCTGCTGCTGAGCCACAACCCCAATCCCCCCTCTGCTTCTCTTTTAAGGATGTGTGTGATTGCAGGTAGGGCCTACCCCAGTGATATAGGATCTGCTTCTTCTCTTCAATTACATTTTCATCATATAAGATCATATCCTTAGGTTCTAGAGATTAAGCTGCCCTGCTCTGGGCCCACATGTCATGTCACCTGGTTTCCATTGCCTTCTGGTTTACTGTTGGGTTTGCCAGTGGGAGGTGTCTTCAAGTAGCAGAGGGTAGGAGGAAAAAGAAGTCAAGACATTTCTTTTCTTTTTCTCACTGCTTTAGCACAATGGTTTTGGCAGTAGCTGTTCCAGAATTCCAGCTCTTTCCCAACTTTGATCAAACAATTTCCTTCCCTTTTCTCTCAGCCCTGGGCTCCTACCGTTGCTAGTCCTTGGGAGCCTGAATATCCTCTTAATATGCCTAGTCTCTGTAAATATGTCTTCATCAAATTTTTTTTCAGCCAATTGTGCCTTCATGTTTCCTGCCATGATCCGATCTGATAGAGATTCCGAGAGGCAAAAATTAATTTTCAGAACAGAGATACTCAGGTTTCATCCATCTAAATTCAAGTGATGACTAGTGGGCACTGGAAGGTGGTCAGCACACAGTACAGCCGTAGCAACTGGGCCATCCTGTGGGCTCTTTGACAGTAAATATCTCTTGCTGGACTGTGATTATCTGCTGTTGCTGCGACTCTGCTGTGGCTGCTGTTGTTCTTGGTACTTGCTATTCTTTTCTCTGTCTCACAGCTTCTACTGCCTCTTGGTGTCTGCTGCCACCTGACTTCAGCTTTCTTCCTTCCCTCCCTGCATCTTCTAGCTTCTGCCCCTGCTAACAGCTGACTCCCTCCAGTGGATTTCATATTCTACTCCCTGAAAGGATCCAACTGGCTTGACTGTTCACCATCAGGTGCAGGCTACGGGGCAGAGCTTTCTAAACAAACCATCTCATCAGCATGGACTTGATGCCCAGACAGGTGCCCCCTCCTGGCCTGCGAGGCTTTGTTTGGGATGGCAGAAGAAGATGATACACAATTCAGTGTCCAATTAGAAACCCCTAGAAGGGATTATGGGTGGGACAGGCATTGTGACACTTGTAGGGGAGAGGAGTGGGTTATCAAAATCCACAGGTGTATTTGTTGTCCACATCAATAGCAGAAAAAGAAAACACATATTTAGGGAAAAGTAAGCTTCCTAGGTTAGCTGGTGGCATAAATCAAATAGAGGAATACAATAGCTGGTTTGATAGCTGCAGATGTAGGTCGAAAAAGCGCATGGAAGGTCCTGAGTGCCTGGCTTTTGCTGTTGTCATCTGAGGTTAGTCTTAGAGGGCACTTTAGGCATTATTCTATGGGCAGTGAGAGGTTACTAAAGGTTTTAGAACATGTGGGAACAAGATAAATTCCGTTCTAAGACTATTTACCTGACGGTGGCAGTGGTATTCAGGTTAAATCAGGAGTGGAGAATGTGAAGGCAGAAAGACAAATTAGGAAGCAATTATAATAGTCTAAGTGAGAATCATGGGGACCCAAACCAGGACAGGCCTGGAAAGGAAGAGGAAAGCTAGTTCAAAACACTCAAGAAATGAAAAGATTTGGGGATTTGGGAGCTTGGTATCTTTTTAGTGCCAAGGACTCTTTTAATTATTTTTCTTCCAAACAAGTTGCACTTTTTTTTATTGTTTTGAGATGAAATATTTAAATTCCCCTCATAATATGGACAATATTACCTTCAGGTATTCCTATCTTTTGAAGCACATTCTTTTATTTTTTTATTTCTATGGGGCGCTGAGGATTGAACCCAGTGCCTCACACATGCTAGGCAAGCACTTTACCACTGAGTTACAGCCCCAGCCCCTTGGAACATATTCTTAGGAGCTTTGGCTTTGAGCCAAGAAGATGTAGGAAGTGATGGTTGCATTGGGAGAAACTGAACCTGAATATTTTAGCTCATGTTTTCTAGAAAAAATAGAACTCAAACCAAGAATTAATGTAATGTTTTATTTAGGAGATGCAATCCCAGGCAGTAAGAGGGAGAGAAAAAGGGAAGAGAGACAGAAGAAGATGGGAAGCGGCTTTATGATGCTTTGGTCATCGGCAGAAGGCAGTAGGAACATCTGTGCCACCATATACAATACTGCCAGACGAGTGGCATGGCCACACCATGCCTCAGGTAAGTACTCAGAGGAGAAAGGACAAGGAACCATCTTCTTGATGCCTTCTCATCTACTTCCCAGTGGTCCAAGTTCACCCCCAGTAGGAAGGACTTTCCTCATACTTTGGGTCCTGGCCCCTGTTCTCACTGTTAGTCTCACAGCAAGCCGTACCCAGTGCTCTGTGGTGTGGCTTTTAATCTCGGTTGAGGGAAGAGTGAGAAACCAACATGCTGGTGAGCGCAGCTGGGGGAGAAGGCCAGGCAGAAGAGTGGCAGATTTGGTAGCAGGACTCTGTGGGCCCAAACAGAGCAAGTCAGCTGCAGCAGTGACTGAGACAGAATAAGCAACTCAGGATTTGTGAGATGGTGGTGAGAGCATTTGATGAGGCCTCCAGGATGTAGCTGATAAACTGAGAGAAGAAGGCGAAGGTGGAAACTTGCCGTTATGGAAATTCACTCTAGAATCACTTGAAGTTATGAAAATTCACTCTAGAACGATGGAACCACGCTAGAAAAATCGTGTTTTTGAGGGTTCCAGAGGAATCATTCATATGCCACAGAGGATTGTATTCCTAGACAGCACAGCTGATGAGTGGGAACATGGGCTTTGGAGACCAGCAGAGCTATGCTTGAGTCACACGATGTATACTTTGACCATTTAATGTTTCTAAACCACCATTTCCTTGCCCATAACATGACTGAGGCTGATACTAGGTAACTCATGTTCAGGAATACAGAAAATGCTAAATAAATTGTGACTATGATGCTCATTAATATGATTCTTAGATGACTCTGTAATCTTCCCCAACCTTCTCTTCTCCATAAGGACGCTACTGTGCTAATCCTAAATGTTCCTTAAATGGGGCGAATTGCTGGAGCCTGAGTCCTTTAATTATTCTCAATGGCATTTGCATCAGGATCACTCCATATTCAAGGTCATGGAGCCTCAGAGGGGCTGGTGGCCTAACCAGGGTACTGACACATTATTCCCTAAGAAGGTAGCAACATTAACCCATCACCTTTGGCATATAGATAGGACATATCTTAAATGGTCCATTTGTTCTTATACTTTTTTCCCCTTCCCAGTAGGAAAAAAAAGTTTGTAGACAAAACTGTGCTTTGAGGGCTGGGGTTATAAATCAGTGGTGGAGCGCTTGCCTAGCACATGTGAGGTACTGGGTTAGAGCCTCAGCACCACATAAAAGTATATAAATAAAAGTTATTTAAAAAATCTTAAATGAAACAAAAATACTTTGCTTTGGTGCCCCCAAGAAAGCATCACTGAGTACATGATTGTCATTAGAATCATGTAATAGAGGTTCTAGAGAGACTTCAAAAATAGGAGATTATGGGGCTGGGGTTGCGGCTCAGTGGTAGAGCACTTGCCTCACAAGTGCAAGGCCCTGGGTTCGCTCCTCAATACCACATAAAAATAAAATAAAATAAAATAAAGGTATTGTGTCCAACTACAACTAAAAAATAAATATTTAAAAAAATAGGAGATTACCTTATGTATGGTAATTGATAGGGTACAGATCATATTTTCTTTGTTCCCATAAATTAAAACCTTTTAGAATCTATTAGAAACATATTAAATGCCAAGAGTAATATATACCTAAAATATGTAAATACTTTGAAAATTTCTGAAAAGACAACAAAAATGCATTTCCCTCTTCTAAGACCCATACCATTAAGGGTAAATGCCATATCCTCCCTTCCCACCCAGGACCTCTCCCACCCACACCGCACTCTGACACTGAACCCCATCTTAGCCCTAAACACCAAATCTTTACCCAATAGTCCTCAGTGACCTATGGGATCTAATCCTCACCTCTCAGACCTCACCTCTTACTACTAAGAAGAAACACAGCATCCTCTGGTGCTTAAAGGCATCTGTCACTGGAAACAGACCACTCAGTTCCAAGCCTAGCTATATCACAAAATAGCTGTATGATTTGGGGGCAGTTATTTAACCTTCCTGTGCCTTAGTTTCCTCATCTGGAAAAGAGAAAATCAGTATCCATATCCTATAGGTTTTGGGAGGCCTCCCTACTATTTTTTAAGTGCTTAAAATAGTGCCGTTAGTACAGGCTATTTGAAGTGTTTGTTAGATAAACAAAGTACTTCCCCTCCTCCACTGCATTCCAGGCACACTGGCCTCCTTGCTGTGCCTCCAGCAGGCCAAGCACACTCCTGCCCAATGGCCTTTGTGTTTATTGTTCTTCCAGATGGCTACATGACCAATTGCCTCACTTCTTTCAAGTCTCTGCTCACATATCACTTTTTAAATGATGTCAATCCTATTTAGAATTGCAATTCTCTGTACATTCCCTGATTTGTTTATTTTCCTCATTTGCAGTTGCCTATTTTTAGCACTCTATTTAATTTGCAAATCTGTTTATTTTTCACCTATCTCCTCCAACTAGCAGGCAGGGATGTTTGTTTTATTCTCTGATGTATTCCAGGTGCCTGGAACACAGTAGGTGCTCAATATTACAGTCATGGGCCACCTAATGACATTTTGTCTAAAAGTGGACTGCATATATGATGTTGTGTCATAAAATTCTACCACCGAGTGACATCACAGTGAGCTCTAAATGTGTAAGAACGCTTTGTAATGTTCACTCAATGACAAAATTGCCTAACCTCCCATTTCTTAGAATGTATTCCATCGTTATTTGTGGGACAAATGAAACCCACTGTTTCCACGTGGACAAAAGTTGGAGTTTATTTTGAAGACTGTGATTTTATAAATGAGCTTCTTTTTTTGAGGGGGCCGACCTGGGATGAAACTCAGGGGCACTCAACCATTGAGCCACATTCCCAGCCCTATTTTGCATTTTACTTAGAGACAGCGTCTCATTGAGTTGCTTAGTGCCTTGTTTTTGCTGAGGCTGGTTTTGAATTTGTAATCCTCCTGCCTCAGCCTCTGGAGCTGCTGGGATTATAGGTGTGTGCCACCGTGCCTGGCTATAAATAAGCTTCTTTAAAAAAAATTTTTTTTTAGATGCTGATGTTTACATGTGGTGCTGAGAATTGAACCCAGTGCCTCACACATACTAGGTAAGTGCTCTACCACTGAGCCACAACCCCAGCCCCATATGAGCTTCTTAATGTGCGTGTAACATGCTAAAGATCTTCCTCAAAGTTGTTCCCTTATGTTGAATAGACATGATATTCTTCCTATAGTTTTTTTTTTTTTTTTTTTTTTAAACTGGGAAAACTCAGGGCTTTGCACATGCAAGGCAAACACTTTGCCACTGAGCTAAATCCCAGCCCCACCTTTCTACAATATTAAGAAAATGATTAATGAACTGTTTTGTTGTTGTTGTTTGTTTCTTGAAAGATACTTAAAGGCAAACTTTAGCTGAAACTTAGGTCAAATTACCTTTCATTCCTAATGAGCACCTTCAGAATTAATGAGATAGATGAACTCCTGATTAGTTGCTGGTGGACCGAGAAGTCATAGCCTCTCATCAGGCTACATAACAGAGAACTAACAGCAAACTAACAGCACCTACTCTCTGTCAGGTAAGCTGCTAGGCTCAACCTATGAGGCAAATGTCATCATCGCAATAGCAAGATAAACAAACCAAGGCTGCAGAGGCCCAAATCACATACCCAGTAAATGACTGAGTCAGGATTCAAACCATCAGTTACCAAAATCCATGCTCTTTCCAGTATCTCACTTTAAGTCTCAGATTTCTGGGCTGGGGTTGTGGCTCAGGGTAGAGTGCTTGCCTAGCATGTGTGAGACACTGGGTTCCATCCTCAGTACCACATATAAGTAATAAAAAATATAGGTACATCTACAACTAAAAAATATTTTTAAAAAGTCTCAGATTTCTCATCTGTAATATGTAGAAACACTACTTATGCACAGAGTTGCTGTGACAGTTACAAATAAATACATGTAAAGCAGAACACTCAATAAATGACAACTTTGATTATGGCTATACATTAGGAATGACAATGTGACCTATCAGCTTGGGGAACAATCACATAACTTCCGGGAGGAAAACAAGAGCCTGTCTTAGCTGGATGACAGAAATGGGTCCTGTAGAAGTGGGTGAGTTGGAGCGATCACATTCAACATTTCTGTTTTAATTTTTAAATATTGAAAAAATTTAACAACTTATTTGTTATTTCTTTTACTAAGAGTTGACCTTAGGGACTCTCACTAGTCAAGTTTTGAGACAATTTGATCATGAAAATGTTGTTTGTATGGCTGTATAAAAAGAATGGTTGCAGGGCTGGGGAAGTAGCTCAGTGGCAGAGGGCTTGCCCAGCATGCATGAAGTCCTGGATTCAATCTCTGGCATTGAAAAAAAAAATGCTTGTATACAAAGCAAAAAGTCGTGAACATAAATGATTCTAAAAATGAAGGAGAGAAGAAAGGAGGAGAGAAAGATGAGAAATAGGAAAAACAAACCTTCTTCTCTTTGGAAAAATGCCAGCTAATAAAAGTTGAAGAGACAATGAAACTTTAAAAAAAAAAAAAAACACAGTTGTGCAATCTGCAAGGTGATAACTAATGCAAGCAGGGACCATCAGTGGATAGTAAAACCACTGAGTGAAGGTGATGGGCATTACCGGTTGAATTATCTCCTCCCCCACCCCCAATTTTGATATCCTAATCCCCATAATATGCTTTTACTAGGAAACAGAGTTGATGCAGATGTAATTAGTCAAGAGGAGGCCATAGGGAGTAGGGCAGGTTCAAAATGACTGGTATCCTTACTTAGGGTAAGTGGCCATATGAAAACACAGGCACACGAGAGGATGCAGGCTGAACTGCTGTGCTGAGGCTGCAAGCCACACAACGTCTTGGGCTACTAAATGCTGGGAAAGGCAAGGAAGACTTTGCCCCTACAGATTCCAAAGGGAACACATCCAGCCTTCAGACAATACATTTTTATAGTTTTTAGCTACTCAATTTGTGAGTACTTTGCTACTATGGGCCCAGGAAGCCAAGACAATGGGGAAAAGGACTGACACCATGCACCCAAGTATCACCCCACATGATGGAAAAGATAAGGATTTCCATGGAAGACATTAGTCATGACCACTTAACCAAGGATCAAACTTTTAACATCACTAAGAATGGGACAACACAACACTGTATACATGCTGGTATGGCGCAATAAGAGGACTCAGTATCACTGTGATAAATGGATTGCAACAGGAAGTAGAGTGTATTTTTCTACGATTCCACTCTGGGTTGGCTTTGTTACTTGCTTTTGCCAACATAATGCTGTTGAGGTGACCAGAGTGCCTGGTCTAAGCATAGGTCTCAATAAATGCTCCCCCTTTCTCATCTCCTGGCCTCCCAGAAGGTAGCTCATTACACAGTAGTAACCAACTGGTATAGTCATCTATTTAATATTCTTGCTATTAGTTAAATGGAAACTATTCCTGAGGAAATAATCAGAAAAAATTACCATGTGGGACAATCTACAAAACAACTGGCTTTGATGGTATAGAAGGATTAGAGTCATGAAAAACAACAACAAAATTGCGAGCTGGTTTTAGATCAACTAGATGTGTTGGTCAGCTTTTCGTTGCTGTAACCAACATACCCGACAAGGACAACTTAGAGGAGGAAAAGTTTATTTTGGCTCATGGTTTCAGAGCTTCAGTCCATGGATGGCTGACTTTGTAACTCATTCTGGGACTGAGGTGAGGCAGAACCTCATGGCAAGGCATGGTAGAGGAAAGTGGCTCAACTCAAGGCAGGAAGGAAGCCGAGAGGTGAAGGGGCTGAAGTGCAGATGCACCCTTCCAGGGTACGCCCCCCCAGGGACCCACCTCCTCCAGCCACTCCCCACCTGCCTATAGTGACCACCCAGTCAGTCTATTTAAACTAGGATCAGGTTACAGACCTCGTGAGCTGATCATTTCACCTCTCAATATTCTTGCACTAACACAGGAAATTTGGGGGGACACCTTGTATCCCAGTCATAACACTAGAACATAGTTTTCTAATCTTGGCATTAATTGACATTTTGGACAGGTACTGCTTTGTTATGGGAGGCTGTGGATCATAGGATAGTTAGCAGGCACCAGTGGTCTCTATCCACTAGATACCTGCTATGGGCTGGATGAGACTTGTTACTCAAAGGTGCCTGTGTTGTAAGGTTGGTGATGTTGAGAGGTGGTAGAACCTTTAAGAGGTGGGGCCTAATGAAAGTTGATTAGTTCATTAGTGGCCCTGGCTTGGGAAGGGATTAATGAATGTAATGCTTGCCAGAGCCCAGTTAGTTCTTGCAAGTGTAGGCTACTATAAAGCAAAATGGCACAAGGGTGATTGGTCTTTTCTGTATATTGGATTCCTTTTTCTCCGCCATGTTGAGATGCTGGCAGCGTGGGGGCGCTCATCCGAGGTCAAACACATAGGTCTATATGATCTTGGACTTCTAGCCTCCAAAATTGTGGATCAAACAAATCTCTTTTCTTTATAAAGCGTCTACTCTCAGGTATTTTCTTATAGCATCAGAAAATAAACTAATACAATGCCAGTAGTCCCCCTAATCATGACAAAAATGTCTCCAGATGTTGCTAAATGGCCATCTCAGGACACTGAATTAGAGAGACAGAATCGAATGCAATGTATGGACCTTGTTAAGATCTTGGATCGAAGAAAAAAATGCCTATGTAAGGCATTTGGGAAATTGAGGACATTTAAATACAAACTTAAAAGATTATTGTTGAATCATTATTAACTTTCCCAGGCCTGAGAATGGTATCATAGTTATATAGGATGCCCTTATTCTTAGGAGATGTATTATATGTTCATTATTTAAAATGAACTATCAACTGTAAGTATTTTCAAATGCTTCCATAGATAAGAATGGCTATTATAGAAATAGAAAAGGCAAGGGTGAAAAATGTTAATTGCTGAATTGAGGTGAAGGATATAGGGGCATCTAGTGAGTCATTCTTTCAACCTTTGTGGGTTTGGAATTTTTCAGAATAAAAGCTGCGGTTGGGGAGAGAGCTCATCACATTTCTACTACCTGACTCCTTATTAATCTAATGTGTTGCAAGAAGCAGTCTGTTCTGAATTAATCTGAGCATTCATTTGGTGTTGCCTGAACAATAAGCTAGCTCAAGCCAGGTGTGGGGGCCTGGGGCTGAGGCAGGGGGCTTCTCCCTGCCTGAGGAACTTTACATAAACTCAGCTTCCCATGGAACCCCTTGGCCTCCTTTCTCCCCTTGTGTAATATCCCACAGAACCCAAAGTCTAGGTGCTGGGCAGCTTTGTGTGCGTTTCCCAGACAACTCTGGCACCAAAATCCAGGCTGTCTGTTTGGTGCCAAAATAGCCGGATTATTCCTTCCACTGATAAGACTGTTCTCGCGCTTGTATATACAAAATAGAGACAAAAAGAGGGGAAAGTACTCTTCCATGGAACTTAACCAGATTTTGTGAGGCCAACTAGTTCCCTGGGGACAATGGGAGGAGTCTTCTCTTTCCACAGGGAAACCAAATTTCTTCATCTATACCGTGTGACGTCGTGGAATTCAAATCAAGCTACAACTGCAGAGAGACCCAAATCAAGACTGCTTACATTTAAAACACAGGCAAAGCTCAGAAACTAAAAAAGAAAATGCTGATAAATGCATCTGTGTGAAACACTTAAAACTTTCATTTGGTAAAAACAAAAATGATGACAAGAACAGCAGCAAGAAAACACGGTCAACAGAGCCAAGGATGAACGGCCCAATAGAAAAAATTATCTCAACCCAACAGAAAAGTGCATATTTATTTATCACACAAAGAAAGCGTACAGTCTTACCAGGATAAAATAATCAGAAAAACAGATAAAGAATATGAATAAATGTTTCATAAAGAAAACATGAAAGGCAAAAATTACTCGGAAAAAATGCTCATTTTCATTAGTGCTTAGAAAAATGCAATTCATGACAGCATGCTAAAATTTTTTCTATGAGAAAAAGTTTAAAGTTTGATAAAATCTAATTTTAGCAAAGTTATAGTGGAACATACACAGTGGATGGAAATGTGAATTGGAACAACTTCATTGGGGTTACAATTTGGGAACAACTAACCCAACTTTAAATATGCTTACATTATAATCCAGAATTTCATAGAAAGGAATTTATCCTGCAAAGTCATACAAGTTACCAATGATATGTATATAAAGATATTCATAGAAACAATATTTATAATAATGGTATAAGTGTAAAAATTAAATATTCATGGATTGGGGTGATGGTTAAATAAATTCACGGCATATCCAATGATTCAAAGATCTATATGTGCTGACATGGAAATATTTTTGATACATTATCAAGTGAATAAAGTACAGGGCACATATTATACAATATGCTTTGTGCTAAAATCCTGTATATATTATATATCCTTCCATGGAAAAAATAGACAAGAAATAGTTATCAGTGCTTACCCTATGATAAAAGTGGGAAGGAAATTTTTTCCCCTTCCATTTTAAACCATTTTTGAAGTTTTGGTTTATTTTTATTAAGATCATGCCTTACTTTTCCAGTTAAAAATATACAGATTGTGCTTTATAAACAACTTTTAAAATGTCAATCAGTGTCCCTTTCTGATAAGTTCGTAGGAAACATTTTCATTACAGTAACAAGATAAGGATGCGTGGGGGTTAACTTGCTTTTAGCTGAAGATGCAAATATGTAAATGATAGGAGCCACTGCAACTAGGAGTATAATTTTCAGACTCTCAAACCTAGGAAGGTCACATCGGTGCAGTTAGCAAGCTCCTTTAGGTCATGACCCTTATGTGGCTCAGGCCCAGCTTTCAGCAAGACTCCTATTTGGAAAGCCAAAGTGGTCCAGCAAGGAAAAGTAATGTGATAGACATTTTCTTTCCGCTTCTCTTTCTTTCCCTCTCTTTAGAGTTTCTTTAGGAACATAAAATTAAATATATAACCAGGATTCAAAGATACTGAGCTATGGGAAATTTTTGCAAAGGTATTTCACAAATACACAACGTCCATGCCTGACTGCTCCTCCTTAAAGGTATTCATCGGAGAGAACAGCCTCTATCAGGGGAACATTTTTTTGTTCTCAGTGAAGTGGCACATTCAGTTCCTGGTGCAGGCTCCCTTAATTCCTATTAGTCATTTCACAGCTGTATCTTGGGAAGAGAAAATCTCAAATACTTTTGGCTGATTTCACAAGTAAACTAAAAACAAGGCCTTCACAGTTCCCGTTTGTTTACAATTTTCAAGTCAATAAAACATGTCTGTCTTGGTGGCTGTTTCTCCTGAAGATTTTTAGTTGTGTGCTGATCTACCTACCTGCCTTCCACTGTCCCCGTGTACCTAGGTTTGCTGCCATCATGTTGCAGGTGGATGCTAGGCCACCCACCCTAGTTTGTAATTAAATTGATGATGCAATTTTTGTTTGGCGATTTATGACTCTAAGGTTATTCAGGGACACTGTTTAGAAACATAGGTCAACTACCAAGTGAGACATCAGATCTGATCATAGGTTTGCTATTTTTTCGGTTGTTTAGGGACATTAGATGAATGTACAAATCTGTTATTGTAGCGTTGCTATGAATACTGAAGATGCACATACGGGGATCATTATTGTAGATTGGTTTGTGACAGCTGGCCCTGATTTAGTTATTTCCTCAAGAAGACACTTTGAACAATTATTGAAATGCCTCCCCTCTGTAATTACAATAATAATGATGATGATTTTGCAACTGAATATGCAATTCAGGGTGTATGCACTCAACTACTGTTTTTAGCTTGTTGCTCTTTCTACATTGATGTCAGCTGCTGCTGTCAGAATTATTGGAGAACACAGAATCATTTTTCTATTGAGGGTCAATGAACTACATGAAAAAAGTAACCTAGGGCCAATATAGGAAGTTATTAAAATAATTATTATAGGGCTAGAAATGTGGCTCAGTGGTAGATTGCTTGCCTAGCCTGTGTGAGGCTGTGGGTTCTATTCCCAGTACTGGAAAAAAAAAAAAATATATATATATATATATATATACACACACACACACACACACACACACATTATGGTTTGTATTTTATGAGCATTTTTTATCTCTTTGATGAGTGAAATATATTTTCAGTACTTATCTGCTTTTAAAATTAACAAAATAGCTTAATAATTATAAATATCTGCCAAGGCCTTTTTTCTGTGTTAATTAAGGAGCTGTAAGGGAAAGATGATAAAATAGAGAAGAAAGTTGTGTGCTGTGGGAAGAGAATAGAGAGTAAAAGAAACCGAGACAGATACAGAAAGAACAGGGAGGCCCAGATAGCAGTGGAGGATGAACCAGGAGTGACAGGAAGGACACAGAAGGACAGTGATGAGCCTCCAGAGCAGGTGAAGGAGACAGCCGGGTAGGAAGAGAAGGGGGAGGAGAAAGATGGGTACAGAGGAGGAGAGGGAAAAGACAGAGACGCTTGGAGGATTTCTTTTTTTAAGTACTTGTTTGCTTTGAAGACCGTGTGGGATCCCTGGAGCATGGCGATTGTTCTCTCTGAAACACGATGAACTCCTGTTCACAACCCTTTATGTCACTGTAGAGCTGGTGAATGAGGCGGGAAAGTCAACATGGACACCTTTGAAAGTGATGTCCAAGCTGGACATCCTGGTTTCCTGATGCTGGCTCCTTGGGAGAAACTGATAATGGAAGAATCCTGATGGAAGAAGCAACTAGCAGCTTCCTGTCTGCTCATTCTAAGGCAGGAAGATTCTCAGCCTTGGCTGTACATGGAAGTATTTAGAGGATGTTCAAAACAATACATCAAGGCCTAAGCCCTACCTCTAATATGAAATTGGTTTGGGGTGTGATGTGGGAGTTGATTCCAATGCTGGGCTAAGAGTGAGAACTGTTACTTCCGGGCTTCACTATTGAATGTGCCCTCCAGAGAATTCCATTATAATGCTGGCTAGTTTTTGGCCTATGAATGCAGTAACCCAAATATTAAGTTGGATAAAATTAAGCCAAAGGTCAGAGCTTCTCAAACTTTGTGCTATGTATTTAGTAACTGCCTTGCTATTAATTGGTTGTGTAGCTGGGAAGAATGGGACATTTAGAACTTATTCGAAAATGTACACGTAGAAAATAAATCAAAATTATCAACATGATAAAAAAGCCCTCTATAAAAATTTGCATTTGAGAAATGATTTGATTCCAACAACATGAGGGCATCTGGTATATTTTTGATGGCAAATTTCATTTGACCTCAGAGTGATCTCGCATGTGGAAGAATCAGGAGACATGGTTTGCTTCCCATTTGCTTGTTTGCTGTAGTCTTCTTGCTCATCTCTTGCTGACCTGGGCAGCTCTGTGTCCCCTTGCTGCCTGATTTGCCTTCTAGGTTCCCCATTCAAGTGTGGAGCTGTTTGGAATCTGCTATCATCATTGAGCTCTCTTATCTCTGTCGCTCTACAGTTCCCTGTGGTTAGTAACACCGAGACATTTAACCTGCCTATCACCTGTACTAATATTCTTACAGGGAACAGGTAGAGGAGGAAGCTTTCCCAGTTAGTCTGGTCCTTTCATGCCAGGTAATATATTCATGTTTCCATTTACAGTGGCTTTTGGGAGCCAAAGCTCCTAATCCAGAAGGGATTCTGACACCTTGGATTTGGAAAAAAAAAAAAAAAGAAAGAAAGAAAAGAAAAGATTACTTTTACAAACCCACAGGGGAAAAACCTGGTAGAACTATGGGATTATTTCTAGATGATTCTACTATATCATAGAGATAGCTGTCATTCAGCTTATATTCAGCCTCTGTACTTACAAGGATAATGCTACTTCTACAACCACTAGTATTATGGGTTTTTTTTTTTTTTTGCCATCCCCTTCTGAATATATATTACTTCTTTTAGTATCTGACTATTCACCTAACCTCCTTAGTAGCCAGGTATATTCCCAGAACCTGGCAAATGGGAGGTGCCTAATAAGTGTTTATTGAATTAATAGATGGGAGTTTGAAGCAAGCAACATGAATCAGAGCAAACAGGATGAAGTGGGGGGGGGGGAAGAGGAACTAGTTTTACCTTATTCTTCACAAGACCAGGCTGACCCTCTGGCTGTGGTGATGGAAGAAAAGCATAGAAAGGTCCCGACTAAACAATCTCCTTAAACTAAACATTTCTACCCAGAGGGCTGGGATACTCTTTTTTTTTTAGAGCCAATGTCACTCTTCCCCAAAGGCCTTTTAATTTCAAATACACTAGGAATCAGTGTTAATTGCTCTTTTGAAATATCATTTTGTTAGCTTCATTTAGATGGGGTAATTTGCAAAGTAGCACCTAGCAGCTGACAGTTCATCCATAGCTGTGTGGTGTCCAGACGTTTCCTGGGATTTCTGCCCACCTCCTATGCAGCTGGCAGAATCTGCCAAACTAGGGTTTGTGCTCAACTGGAATTAACTTGGAACCAGCAAAGCTTTGTTGTGTCTGAGATTTTAAAAATACTGAAAGGGTGAAGACCCAGCCCCACTTAATCCAGAAAATAAAGGTGCAGTAACTTATAAATTAAGAATTAGCAGGTGCTGCTGCATGCCTGTAATCCCAGCAACCGGGGAGGCTGGGGCAGGAGGCAGTCTTAGTAATTTAGCAAGGCCTAAGCACCTCAGTGAGACCCTGTCTCTAAATAAAATATAAAAAGGGAGTGGGGATGTTGCTCAATGGTTAAGTGCACCCTAGGTTCAATACTGATACCAAAAAAAAAAAAAAAAAAAAAAANAATACCTGAGACCGGGTAATTTATAAGGAACAGAAATTTATTTCTCACAGCTCTGGAAACTCACAGTTCTAGAGGGTGGCAGTTCAAGATCAGTATGCCAGCAGGTTCAATGTCTGGTGCTGATCCAGTCTCTCTGCTTCCAAGCTGGCACCTTGTTGCTACATCCTCTGGAGAGGGGGAGTGCTTGTCCTCACATGATGGAAGAGATGGAAAAGAGAAGCCTAGCTAGTACCCTCCAGCCCTTTTATAACAGTGCTCATCCCATTCATGAGGGAAGAGCCCTGATAGCCTAATTATCTCCTAAGATCACCAATTCTTAATACTATTGCATTGGGGAGAAAAAACAAATAATAATATGCTGGAATAAATCCAGAGCTGTGTACATGAATGGGTAAAATAGGACCCATAATTCATTAGTCAGGAAAGAAAAATTTTCAGATCTAAGGATCTTGTTGTAACTCACCAGGATCACTCAAAGTTCATGGCTTCTTTAACAGCTTTTGGTGGTTAGGACAGATGAAGTACAACACAGTATTCAATGTGCAATGGTCAGAGCAAACTCTGCTTTAAACGAAAAAAAAAAAAATGGCCCTTAACAATAGTATTATTCAGTAGATGAAGCAACTAGTACCCATATGTTTGCTGTCTTGCCTAAGTCATTTATACACTGAGTTGTTTGTAGATCTGAGTCTGGAACCCAGGTCCTTAATTCTCCTTTTTTTAACCAGCATATTTCCTATGCTAATATTCTCATCAGGAACCTGTAGGTGGACAAGGATATTGCAGCTCCGACAGATTCAATGACAAGGTCAGCTGGCTGGTAGCTGGGAAGAGGTCAGAGTCTATATTTTTTTGTATGTGGCACCAAACCGTAAGCTGGTGTCCTCTGGATGTACGCTAGTACGGATGTAAGTGTTTCAATTACTGTTTGTTTCTCTCTGAAGCTCTTTTTCTCTGACCAGAGACTTCCTGACCCTCCTTCACACATGCTTCAAGGTCATAGCCCAGATCAAAATATTTACCAAAAAAAATAGGTACTTATAGAGAGGAATCTGTGCCAGCTCATTCCCTATGCCCTGTCTCCAACCAAGCTCAGCAAACCGAAGAAGGGATAAAATGGTCTTTGGAACCAGGCATTTTTAGGTTTGGATGCCAACAGAAAAACAGATGAGTTCTGTCTGATTCTCCAGCAGGCTGAGCCTGCTGCTGCTGCCACCTCCTGGGAGAAGACAAACCTTAGCTTCATACCTGGAGCTACGCTGATTTTCACCTGTGACTTGGGCAAAGACTCCATTGGTGCAGGGCTGAAATTCCTGGGTCCTAGATAATACAAGGCATATCTCATTACTCCTCAATCAAAACATTGGTATTCTTTGTATTTCATTTGCCCTTTTTTGGTAATGTTATGCTTAAAGAAATGATTTCAGACAACAATAACAAAGTTTGATGAGTCAGTATAGGAATGGGGAGAGTACAGAAATAAGATTGAGGCAGAACTGTTAGTTTTAGGAATATATCAGATTCCTTTCTTGGCTTTCTGAACCTTGAATCCTGAGTGATGTTAGGAATGCATACAACTGAGAATTTTATAAAAGAGAGGGTACACATGAACTCAGTGAATCCAAACCTCCTAGAGACTTGGTTTACTTGTGAGGCTGTTGTGAGGGTTGAGATAGTTAATATGTATAAGTTCTTGGTATGTAAAAAATGCTCAGTGGGAATTATAATGGAACAAATTTACTCTTTCAATCTCCCTTGTGATTTTCATCATTTACTGACCAAAAAATTGGATCAACAGCCGCATGCCTTTAATTCTGCCTAGTCTTTGGATTTACAGATGATCCCTAATCAAACTCCCCTTATTTGTTTAAAAAAAATTAAAAATAAGTGAGAAGCAATTCGGGATATACTAAGAGATTCAATTCAGGAAAGACTTCTTGAGTATCTACTATGTGTTAGCCTTAGAGGATTTAAAGAGGAATAATGCAGATACAGACCTCCAAATTTCCCATCAGGTGCATTAGGAAAAAAAAAAAAAAAGGAGAATTAAGGACCTGGGTTCCAGACTCAGATCTACAAACAACTCAGTGTATAAATGACTTAGGCAAGACAGCAAACATATGGGTACTAGTTGCTTCATCTACTGAATAATACTATTGTTAAGGGCCATTTTTTTTTTTTTCGTTTAAAGCAGAGTTTGCTCTGACCATTGCACATTGAATACTGTGTTGTACTTCATCTGTCCTAACCACCAAAAGCTGTTAAAGAAGCCATGAACTTTGAGTGATCCTGGTGAGTTACAACAAGATCCTTAGATCTGAAAATTTTTCTTTCCTGACTAATGAATTATGGGTCCTATTTTACCCATTCATGTACACAGCTCTGGATTTATTCCAGCATATTATTATTTGTTTTTTCTCCCCAATGCAATAGTATTAAGAATTGGTGATCTTAGGAGATAATTAGGCTATCAGGGCTCTTCCCTCATGAATGGGATGAGCACTGTTATAAAAGGGCTGGAGGGTACTAGCTAGGCTTCTCTTTTCCATCTCTTCCATCATGTGAGGACAAGCACTCCCCCTCTCCAGAGGATGTAGCAACAAGGTGCCAGCTTGGAAGCAGAGAGACTGGATCAGCACCAGACATTGAACCTGCTGGCATACTGATCTTGAACTGCCACCCTCTAGAACTGTGAGTTTCCAGAGCTGTGAGAAATAAATTTCTGTTCCTTATAAATTACCCGGTCTCAGGTATTTTGTCATGGTAGTATATGAATTGACTAAGAAGCATAACAGTTATGAGATACTTTCCTTAACAATGAAAAAACACTCTTTGCCCTCAGCCAACTGTATATTCCTTTGCCTGAAAATAAAAAATTCAGCTGTGTTTGTTTTGCTTTTTAATTCTAGTGGCCATTATTATTATTATTATCTGACAATGTCTTACAGCCAAGTAGTACTTTATAGTTTGTAAAATCTCTTCCCATATATCATCTCATTTGAGAAGAAAAGTGATATGAACAAACAGAATGGGCTTTTTAACCAAAGAGATTCTAGCTCTATCCCTGAACAGCTATTGGATAAGTTATTATATCAGTCAGTGTCCCAGTCTCTGCCTGAAATTTTTAAATCATACAACCAGCTCTTTTTCATTGTACAGGTGTTAGCTCATATATTACCATCCTAGAGAAGCTTTCCTTTACCATCTGATCAAAATTACCCTGGTTGGGCTGGGGATGTGGCTCAAGCGGTAGTGCGCTCACCTGGCATGCGTGCGGCCCGGGTTAGATCCTCAGTACCACATACAAACAAAGATGTTGTGTCCTCTGAAAACTCAAAAAAAAAAAAAAAAAAAAAATTAAAAAATTCTCTCTCTCTAAAAAAAAAATTACCCTGGTTTATCCTCTTTTTTAGCATTAAAAAATGAAAAATAAAATTATGTTGTTTGTTTATTAATTATATGTTGCACCACCAGAACTTAAGCTCCATGAAGGAACTCGACTGTTTACCCCTATCTTCCTAGCATCCAGGACAGGGTCTAGCATATCACAGGTTCCCAATTAGTCTTTCTTGCAGCAAAAGAAGGTGGACAGCAAAAACGCAAACACAGTTACTCTCACTGGGAAGTATTTAATATGAGAAGCCTACTGAGAAGGTCTGTGGGAGCTGATAAGATATCTGGGTTACTGGAGCCGTTGAATCACCATAACCTCTGTTGATCCCTGAAAAAAATGAGGTCCATTGATGATCCTCATGTCCTCTGTGAGAATATCAATATGTCCCCATCTTTGAAGTGAAAGGGAACTAGGGAGACTGTATAGCTTCTGTCGATTCCCAGGCCTTCCCTATGTGTCATTACCATACACTGCACCACCTATAGTCATGCTGCAAACACAGAAGAAAGATGTACCTCTAGGAGATCTCAAGGTATAGCTACTAGCAGCTTTCTACAGAGTTTGCAATTTTTGAGTCTTCAACTTTATCTTTACGATTATACAAATTTGAGCTCAGTATCAATACCTCTCTCTGGATTCAGGTTGACATAGGAATGTTTTAAATTATTTTACCATTTATGAAATTTGTGCTAGGAAAGACATGCTAGCTTGGGTCTTTATACTATGCCTGGCAGTCATACCACAGGGATACATATCTGCAGCCTGAGAAGTTTTGGCATTCTTTTCCCTTGGCGATGCACAAGTCTCTAATTCATGTTTTCTTTTAGCACATTCATTCATTCTTCAACAAATATTTATTTAGTATCTACCTACCTGCATAGTGATATAAGATACAGCTGTGAACAGGATACCCACGAGAGTTATCTTTTATGGAGAATGGAAACTAAAGAAGAAATTAAGCATGCTTGTTAAGCTAAGGAAGCAGAACTCAGGATGGTATGGTAATGTACCTAATCTCAAAATAGGTGATGAGGAATATATATATACATATATATTTTTTTTTAAGAAAGAGTGAGAGAGAGTGAGAGAGAGAGAGAATTTTTTAATATTTTATTTTTTAGTTTTTGGCGGACACAACATCTTTGTTTGTACGTGGTGCTGAGGATCGAACCCGGGCCGCACGCATGCCAGGCGAGCGCGCTACCGCTTGAGCCACATCCCCAGCCCAGGAATATATATTTTTATATGGAGGCCTGGGATCCAACCCAGGGGTGCTTCATCACTTAGCCACATCTCCAGCCCTTTTTATTTTTTATTTTGAGACAAGATCTCATTAAGTTGCTGAGGCTGGCCTTGAACTCGTGATCCTCCTGTCTCAGCCTCTCTAGTCACTGGGATTACAGGAGTGTGCCACCAAGCCTAGTAAAGATAGATTTTTCAGAAGAAATAATCTGATTAATGAGTAGGAATTAGCTAGAAAAATGGTGGGAAATATTCCAGGACTGGAGGGAGAGATTACATAGAACATACAGGCAACAATACAGCATGCTGGTTTAGTGTTGCTTGACAAGAGCGCTAAGGAGAAAGAAGAGACTTAAAGATTTTATAGATTTTAAAAAAGATTGCTCAGGAACCATAACTCTGTATCATGAAAAATAATGAGTTTACTTCCTAATGTTAAGGTAAGAGGTGGCATTGGCAAAATTTGGGCCCCAAATTAATTGGAGAGAGTCTACATCTTAATCTCATTCACTTTACATATTTCTTTTTCCCAAAGATAATCACAGATCATCTCTGGCACCAAACTCCTCTGGCCCTCTTCCACTGTCTCTCAGGCAGTTCCCTAATCAAAGTCACTGGGCTACAGTAATCCCTTAAGGATTAATGAACCAACATGGTGCAACATACAGAACACATGCACTATCAAAAGTTAATATATGTGACTGGGTGCAGTGATGCATGCTTGTAAACCCAGCTACTTGGGAGGCCTAGTCAGGAGGATTGCAAATTTGAGGCCTGGCTCAGCAACTTGGGAAAAAAATAAAAGGTTATTATACATATGACCTTTCTTTCTACTTGGCATTTTTGATGTGGCATCCTAACGGAGGCCTCTATTAAAATTTTCTCCCTATGGAAAAGGAAGTCAAGACAGGACTGGAGGAGTTTGGACAGGTTAATGATAATAACAGAAAAAATACAATTATTGACTCACCTGGATATTCATGGAAAAACTCTTTGAGTTTTTGCATCCGTCAGGTGAAGATGATGATATATACTATCCAGGTTTTCAGGAGTCCAACCTCTTAGACAATTAGTAACACAGACTTTGGTAACTGTAGTAGCTAAGCCAAAGAATAAATATGCCTAATCCTGATAAACAGGTACTTGATAGGAGCATTATTTAAAGTTGCCAAATATTTAGACCAAGTGTTCCTTTTGTGCTAAGAACTTGGGATGGTGTCCTTATGGTTTTCACAGAGCAAGGGCTGTGATTCCCTTTAAGATGACAAGGTCTCTTTTTTGAACTTTTTGGTCTCTGAACTTTTGGGTTTAACATTCTTTCTGAATTAAAATAGACAGATTTACCAACTGGGAAAATGATGACACAGCATCCCAACTCCAGATTTTCCTAGTCTGTGGGTTAACGTTATTTATTCCTGAGCAAACCAAGGCACAAGATTAGTAGGAGAGGGCTCACAAGAAATGTTTATAGTGAAGGGCATCACAGACTGAAAACGGATTACGAGGGTAGATTAGCATTTCCTTTACCTGTCTCCATCTGACCTGGGTACACGGTGACAAAGACTCACCCCCTGCCCCCACGCCCCGCAGGACAACTCCAGAAGGAAAAAGACATAAGACATAAGTGATTGCATTCCAATTCTCTTCAGTGCTGTTTCCTTAAGGGATTTACAAACTGGCTAAAGAGGTGGTTTTCAAAGTCGCGAGGGCGTCCCTTTTCCAAACCGGTTTTCTCCTTTTACCTTACTGGTTCATGACTACCATTTCTTTCTTTTCATAAAAAGTCCTTTGCGTCACTCCTCTAACCGAAAATCCCCGCAAGGGCTCACACCCCAGGACCAGCTTCGATCAGCCATCAAGGCGCGGGGAGTGTGGGTAAACCCTAGGATGAGACCGCTGACCTGCGCGCCCCGGCCTCGGGTGTCGGAGGAGGCAATGCGGGACGCGGCCCCTTTAAGAGCAGGCCCCGCCCCCACCCCGCCTCCCGGCGCGGTCGGCGGTCGGTGGCGGCCGCTACGGTGCTGACAAGATGGCGGCTGGTGGGGCTGTTGCTGCGGCGCCGGAGTGCCGGCTTCTGCCCTACGCGTTACACAAGTGGAGCTCCTTCTCCTCCACCTACCTTCCCGAGTAAGTGCCAGGCCCTGGGCTGGTGCTGTCCCGCTCGAGGGCGTATCTATGGCTGAGCCAGGGGTGCAATAAAGGGTAGTTAAGGCGAGAGGCCCAGGCGGGGCCTGTGAGGGGGACGCGCGGCCTTCGGAATCTCAGTCCAGCCGCCCAGAGCGCTGCCCGCCGCGGCCCCGGAAGAGGCCAGGGTCCGGGGAACGAGCTCGGGGTGGCGGCCAGGCGTGTGGCGGTCCGGGTCGGGCGCAGGGGACGCGGGAGCCCGGCGCTGCGCCGATATTGGGGGGGTCGGAGGCTGCCGAGGGTCTTGGGGGCCGCGCCCGGGGCCCAGGGGCTGGACTCCGGGGGCTCTCGGGGGCGGCCCGCGGGTGGGACTGCTCCGGA
>NW_026000164.1:19003336-19010268 GCF_001458135.2 Marmota marmota marmota | reverse complement strand
GGGTGGACTGCTCCGGACGCGCGGAGTCGTCCCGGGCCGGCGGCCGGGGACCGTTCGGTCGTTTGCTGCCGGGACGTAGAGTAGACCTGAGGAGGTCACTAAAAGTGATTAGCTCAGGAGAAGTGGGCGAAGTCACGGGAGGCGGAGAAGTTGTGGACTCGGAATCCCCGCCAGGCGCGGGGAGAAGTTGTAGGACTGGCCAGAGGGTCTCTCTCTCTCTGTCTCTCTTTAGACTGGAAGTTCTGAAAAAGAGAGGGAGTGGGGAGGAGGGACCTTGCAGAAGAATCCCAGCACGTTAAGGCTCATTAGAAGATGAATGTGTAGAGACCCAGCACTTTCACCGCCCAGGAATTCAAATGTAAACACAGAAGTCTGGCTTACTGACCTCCATGAATTTGACTTTTAATAGCCACTAGTTCTGGAGCCCTGATTTAGGTGTTAAAAAAGACATCCCTTGTATCCCTAGCCTAAATTTTTCTGTAGCAGATGCCTTCTTTTCCGTAACCAGTTCTGTCTTTAGCTTATCTTTGGGAGGAGCGGATCTAACTCTAATTCTACATGCAGATGGAGAATCGGCCTAGTAAGGCTTAAGATCTCTGCACATCTTGAAGAAAAGTGCTGGTGATATCCCGTGGACCGTCACCTCACATGCCCAGAGATGGTTTTTTGAACAAAACAAGTAATTAATAATACGTTACTAAACAAATAGAAGGACGGGATCTGTGAAACATACTCACAAAGTTTTCTACTTATATATTTCAAAAATTCTTCACATATCCCTTAATTTGATTTCTCTAGTCAGGTGGGTCAAGAATTTCAAAAGGAAGGTGTACCTAGAAGAATGTAATTCTCTTGACTACCAGCCCATCCTCCTGTCAAGAGTTGGCAGTTAGGCATTCAGAAGGATCTGCCTCAGTGGAAGATGCCAAGTGACCTGTGGTCTTATCTGGCCTGTGTTACCTATTGGTGGCTGCTGCATGGCAGTGTCCCTGATTGATGCTAGAACCCAGCTTTCAGTTTGAGGGTGAGCCAGGTAAACACTCTAACCCTCAGCTGAAGTTGAAATGTGTCCATAGGTACTTGACCTCTGATTTTCTGGGCCAACTTGTTTTTGCATCAGCATTTTCTATATTCAAGTTAGGATCACAGACATTTGGGGATTGGGTGGCATTGTTTGATCTAACACCGGTAAAGATGTTTTTCTGGCCTCAGGTAGGATAATTTTAGAATCTCGTTCCTTTAAATGTCTGGTCTCAGATAACTTCTTTTCTAAACATAACTTTTTTCTAAAAATGTCTACATAACAGATAACTCAGTTTATCAAGTTATCTGTTATGTAGACATTTTTAGAGTACATTTTAAACAGCAAATGATTTGGTGAATGGCAACTTTAATCTGACTTCTGTCTTGTTATTCTGGCTTTTGATTTGAAGTGTTCAGAAACTAGTTTTAGAGAAGGCAACTGTTTGAAATTGGAGGAACCTATCAGTATAATTTTCTCAAGTATATTGATATATTTAATACACACACACACACACATATATATATAAAACTTGAAAATATTCTCATATACTGTGCTTTATTTAATCTTGATGATATTCTGTTGGTAGATATGGTGTAGTTTTTATTGTAAAGCAGTAAACTATTTTAACTGAAAAAAAATAAACTGTTACAATTGAAGAGTAATCTGAACTTTTTTTTCTTTGAAGGAGCATTAGTTGAGTTTTATGGATCTTGAATTTGAGCTTTTTGTGTCTGCTCTGTTGGTGTGTGCCATGCCTAAATTGTAACGCTCTTGGTTCTGAACTTCTGTTAGAAACTAAGAATGGTATACTTTATATGATAGAAAGTGGATGAAAGGATTTGACTTTCCATTGCCCTAAAATTCACTCTAAGGACAATTGCTGTATCTTTACTGGCAGTGGAAGTCATCTTAAGGACCTTCCTAAATAGGTCTCATTTTAGGTGTAGCCATTTGTTGAAATTGTTCAACAAAGTAGCAAACTTTTTTTTTCCCCTATGAATTTGGGTTTTTGGGGTGTGTGTGTGTGTGTGTGTGACAATAATATGACAATGACAAAATGGTAAACACTTATAATATACCTTTCATAAACTCTGAACATACTAGGTATTTTAACTCGTTTGATCCTTGGGAGGTTAAAACTTGCCTGAGTTCGTATATCTCAGTGAAATAAGGATATGAATCAGGCAGTGTGGCTCCACAGTTGATGGTCTTAACCATGGTGCTTTACTGCTTCTGCACAAAGGTAGTGAAATCAGATATTTGAAAGAATTCTTATATTGAAGTCACTTGCATTTAATGGTAAAGACATGAGAAATTGTGAAAAACAATTCCTATCTCTATTTCTTTATTAGGATTTAGAATTTCCTTCCTTCTCTCATAGGTGGAAAGAACAAACATTTTCTATTTTAACTCTTTAGACTTACTTGGATCTTAAAAACGTTAAAGCTTGGGGCTGGGGATGTGGCTCAAGCGGTAGCGTACTCGCCTGGCATGCGTGCGGCCTGGGTTCGATCCTCAGCACCACATACAAACAAAGATGTTGTGTCCGCCAAATACTAAAAAATAAATATTAAAATTCTCTCTTTCTCTCTCTCTCACTCTCTCTTTAAAAAAAAAAAAGTTAAAGCTTGTTTAGTTACAGATAGCACACTTGTACTTTGAAAGTAATGAAATAGCGTTTTATTTTTTAGTATGCTTGAGTTTCCCTATATTTTACTCTTTTTTTTCCTGAAATTTATACCTAATTTGGGAATTAAGAAATATACATTTATTTAAATGATAATTCATAGAATTAAATATCACATGATTTCCCATTGTGTATTTGTGAATGGCTGGTTTCTGAGATTGTTGCTTGTTAAGAGGTTTTGAGGTCAGATAAGTTTCTGAGAAGTCTAGCAGTATAAAAATATCTTAATATGGAGGACTTTCTCCCTTCCTTCCTCCCCCCACCCCGCTTTGATAAGTAATAGCTTTTAACATCAGTGCACTTTGGGAAGATCTTTCTCTTAAAAAATTCTTGTGTGAGCTAAGTATGGTGGTGCACACCTGTAATCCCAGCTACTCAAGAGGCTGAGGCAGGAGGATCACAAGTTTGAAGGCCAGCCTGGGCAACTTAGTGAGACCCTGTCTCAAAGAGGGCTGGGGATATAACTCAGTGTTAGAGCGTCCCTGGGTTCAATCTCCAGAAACTCCCCAAAAACTTTTGTGTGAGGCTGGGGATGCAGCTCAGGGTAGAGCAATTGCCAATATGTCCCAAGATGTTCAGAGCCCTGAGTTTAATCTTGTGGGGGTGGGGGGAGAGCTGGAGGAGGGAAATTTTTTTGTTGAGAAAATAGCTGTTAGGCTTGTTGCTGCTTCTTGGAATGTATGTGACTTGACTGTGCAATTGTAAGACTTTGTCTTTGGGTTTTAGCTTAAGCTTTATGACGATGTACCTATATATTTCTTTGTATTTGCTCTTTTTGGGGTTTCTGGCACCTCTTGGAGTCAGTGATATGACTCTCATCACTTTTGAAAAAAATCTTGACATTTCATAAAATATTGTTTCTCTTCTATTTTTTCCTCCTTTACTCTATGATTCCCAATTAAATCAGTATTATACTTTCTGTCCTGTCCTATATGTCTCTTATGTTTTTTTTCTGTAATTTTTTTCTCTTCTTGTTCCATCTGGATAAGTTTTGCTTGCCTGTGTTTTATTTATTTTTATTTTTATTTTTGTGGTGCTGAGAATTGAGCCCATGGCCTTGTGCATTCGAGGCAAGCATTTTTCCAACTTATCTATATCCCCAGCCCCCTGTGTTTTTTAAAATTTATTTATTCTAATTTGTTATAAAAGACAGCAGAATGCATTTTGATTCATAGTACACAAATGGAGCACAGTTTTTCACTTCTCTGTTGTACACAGAGTAGAGTCACACCATTCATGTCTTCATACCTAGGATACCTAGGATAATGATGTCCATCTCATCCCACCATCTTTCCTGCCCCTATTCCCCCTCCTTTCCCCTCCCTCCTCTTTGCCCTATCCAGAATTCTTCCATTATTTGCCTGTGTTTTAGTTCACTAATTCTCTATTTCAACTCTGTCCAACCTGCTTTCAATTCTTGTTTCTTAATTCCAATTATACTACTATTTAGTTCTTTAATTTTTATTTGATTGTATGTAAATAGCACATGTACTGAGAGCCTTAACTGTGTTTGTATCTGTAGATACTCCAGTCTCATTTTCTATAGCATTGCTCAATGTAGTATTCTGAAATAATAAAGATATATTTAACCCCCCCATCTCTACATGACCATCTTTCATGAACATATTAATCAAATCACTTTAAAGTCTGTCTGAAGACTCCAGTGTCTGGACCACCTGCAGGCCTATTTCCATCATCTTTTTTTCTTTTGTTTTTGTGTCTGTTATGCCAAGCAATAGTTTACTGTTATTATTATTTGGCAACTTTTGATGTAGTAGCATTTTATCAATAATTTTAGATACAATTATAAATTACAATGATAGATTATGTATCTTTAATGATATTCTGCAGAGAGGATTGCCCATTTTCAGGCAGGCAGAGAGAGTAGATCACTTCAGTAGTCAAGGACTGAGCTGACTTCAGATGGGGCTTTCGGCCTTATTAAACTTGTCTCTAAAAAAGTAAAATACACACACACACAAAAAAAACAAAACAAAACAAAACAAAAAAACAAAAAAAACTTGTCTCTAGTTTGCTTTGAATGGTAGCCATCCAGTGATACCATTTGAAAGACTGGGTGTTTCTAGGGTTTCTCTAGCTTTTTTCTTTTCAGCCTCATGAGAGTTTTAAAAGCTTCTTTCTTTTAATTGCTTTCTGCTGGCTTTTTTAGCCTCTTTATCTGTGTGGTTTGAACATTGACAAATGCCTCAAGGAAAATTTGTACACAGTGTCAGATTTGTTTCTCTCTGCATTCCTTCATTGTGGGACCTTGACCCCTCAAGATGTCATGGGTATCATGGCAACACTTAACTACCAACTTTTGTACCCGTACCCCTATGAAATTGCCAATGCTTGCTGACTTCTTTACCCCCTGGTTCTTTCCTAGCTTCTCAGCCTATTGTCCTGTGCCAATAAATAGGTGGAAAGACCTGACAGGGAAAACTGCACAAAATGGGAAGCTCCCTCTATTCAATGAGTTCCTTCCGCACCTTAAGTCTTAGCTGCCTCAGAAAGTTTCTGATACCTTACAAACAACTATTCTATTTCTAGGAGGAAATGTTGGTCAGAATACCTAGGCTATTCTGTGGTACTCAAAAAGCAGAATTCTTTCCATATTTAGTGTGTCTTGTAAATCTGTAAGTTGCTCATGGTTATGTTAATATAATAATGTCAGACTTGAGTACTGAATTTATTTGGGTTCTTATTCAGTTTTTCTTCATCTTGCATTTGGACATCTGAACTGTCTATTCCTGATACTTGATGGGAAAAATTAAGGGACATAAATAACACGTTGTTAGCAGTTTTTTAAGCAATAAGCAGTTGCTTATTGTCTAAGAGTTAAAATGAGATTTTATTTTTGGTTTGGCTGGTGACCTGCAAATCTCTTTTGACACTTATGAGGTCTAAAAATTGAGAGTTAATCTTTGCTATAAGTTCATAGTATTTTCCCTTCCTTGTAATATGATTTTTACATTAACCTATGTCTTTATTAGAACTTTTTTAAATTTATTTTTTACATACATGACAATAGTGGAATGCACTACACTAGTTTATTAGAACTTTTGTGGTGGAAGTACTATATTTATGTGAACACATATGTTTAGAAGGAAGATAATTGTGTGTTTTTTTTGGAGGGGGCTTGTAAATGTTAGTATTTAAATAAAGTATCCTTTTATTCCTTTAGTATATCTGATTATTGTCAATGTCATGACTGGTATTTAGCATAGTCTGTATCACCTGTGTATTTGTTGTTAAGGAAGTTGTCTTCTATAAAGAAAAATGCTAATTTACTTTCAGCAGCCTTGGATATGTCTCCTTTGTCCTTCCTTTCATTGTCCTTGTTCTTTCTCTTCCCTCTTTGATTGAAGTAGTTCCATTAGGAGAGCTATAGAACCTAATTCCGAAGTGGCATTTTTTAAGGAAATTCTGTCTGACCTTTCTTCCCCAGTGAGTCTGATATCTATTTCTAGAGATTAAATGATTTCTTAGTAATGTGTACCTGATATTTTATTTCTTGCAATTTGCAATTATGCATATTGTATGTTACTTGACTAATAGCTATCCCGAAACTAGACCACAAATTCCATGGTGAGTTTGGAATCCACTCCCCATCATTGTAGTTCAAGCATTAAATTTTTTAGATAAATAAATGAGTGAATTAACTAGCCATTTTTGTTTATTTTTCTTTTTTAAATATAATTTTGGTTTTGGGACAGAGACATATATTAGCCAAGTTCAAAACAGAAAATAATTTGTAATTTTTCAATGTATTCTATAAATTTTTCATGTTTTTGTTCTTTATGTTCCTTTATCTTTGTTATCCATATATATAAACAGATGGATTGACTTTATACCTTCAATTTTGTTTGTTTTGATGGTGCTGGAGATTGAACCCAGGGCCTTGTGCCTGCTAGGCAAGTATTCTACAAACTGAGCTATGTGCCTAGCCCCCTCATACCTTCATTTTCAAGGATCTCTCTCCATACTTATCGATGTATATACTTAATAGAACATACATATATGTACACATAATTTGCTAAGCAGTTTATGCTCTGGAACTTAGTTGATAGTTGATGTGTTTTTTTTTCCCCTGAAATTTATATTGTTTGTTTACGTGTGAAATACTGAATAGGTGATAATTTTGGAAGGGATCACACTTGTTTATGAGCTGTGGTACAAACTGAGGCATAGATTTTTTTTTTTTTTTTTTTTTTTTTTTTT
>NW_026000164.1:18954028-19001028 GCF_001458135.2 Marmota marmota marmota | reverse complement strand
ATATATATATATATATATATATATATATAAATGTTTATTTTTTAGTTGTAGTTGGACACAACTATATTTTTATGTGGTGCTGAGGCCGAACCCAGGGCCTTGCTCTTGCTAGGCAAACGCTCTGAACTCCTGATTCTCCTGCCTCAACCCCAATCCTCCCTTTTTTATATTTTATTAGAGACAGGGTCTCTCTGAGTTGCGTAATGCCTCACTGTTGCTAAGGCTGGCTTTGAACTTTTGATTCTCCTGCCTCAGCCTCCTGAGCCGCAGGGGTTACAGTTGTGCGCCACCGGTCTGGCTCCCCTTTATTTTTAAATTTTGAGACAGGATCTCACAAAGTTCATTAGACTGGCCTGGAGCTTGCAATCTTCCTGCCTCAACCTCCTGATTTTCATGGGATTACAGGTGTGGCTACCACATGTGTAGCAGGGTAATGCTTTTTGACCTGGATGTAGGACTTGAGTGAGACATAGCTGAATTTTAGCTTTCAGTCTTCAGAGTGATTATCTGAAGATAATCAAATATAGTAGCTCTGCATCTTCTGACTAATAGTAGATCTAAAAGAGATCAGAAAAAGAAAAAAGGAAGAAAATGGAGAAAAATTTCTCTGAGGTCAAAAACACTTCAGTTAATTTGTTTGAAAAGGCCTGCTGAATGTCAAGAAACTGAATGCAAAAATATCCACAGTTTGTAAAGTGTGCTGTGATGTAGAAACCTGATGCTAGAGAAATTGCTCAAGCATAGGAGCTGGGCATAGGGTAGAAAAACTTGTATAGTAGGAGCCAAGAACCAGAAAAGCCACGTTGCTACAGGAGTCTGCAGGACAAGCATACTTGAATTAAGAAGCAAAACAACAACAAAACAATGTCTTTCAGTTCCTGGTATGACTCTACTGACCCCTCTGTCGACAAGGCATAATATTGTGCTACCTGGCAAAGGAAAAATACTTGAGGGCTCAAATACATTTTCAAAAAGGGTGAATTTAGTTGTGAGAGTCAATAAATCCATAACTGACACACCTGTACATTAGCTTTTGATGTGATTTTAAAAGCTATTTTCTCAGCATTTAATTTATACTTAAACTGGTTAAATTTACTTAAGTGTCTGAAGTTTTCTTCTTCTGAACCATTTGATGCCCATTATTGTTTTAATTTGATCAATATTATTATTAAGCTTTCATATTTTAATTTCCCATTCATTATTATAAAATATTAGGGATAGTGCAATAAAATATTTTACACATTGTTCTGGGTGCAGTGACACACACCCCTAGTCCCAGCAACTCAGGAGGCTGGGAGAATTTCAAGTTCAAGGCCAGCCTCAGCAACTTAGGGAGATCCTGTCTTGAAATAAAAAATAAAAAGGACTGGGAATATGGCTCAGTGGTAAAGCACCCTTGGGTTCAGTCCCCATTGCGTTCGCGCTCGTGCCTGTGCCCAGACACACAGACACAGATTTTTTTTTAAAGAAATTGCAATAAAGGACAGTGAAGTAAAGATAAAGATGGAAATTAATATGTAGGCTGCCTCGTGGGACCATCATAGTATAGTAGCATAAACTATTGGTTTATCAAACAACCTAAATTTAACAAAGGAAAGGCTCACTTAAGATACTTAAATGTGAGTTTTCTGAAAGTTGATTATCACCTATAATATACTTGATTGAAAAGTTATTACTAAACTCATATATTGCCGAGAGCCATCCGTGAACTGTGTGTGAACTATAAAGCAATGTGGAAGCCATTAGGCAGGAAGGCCTGGGATTGGCAACTCCCAGTGGCTACCCTGCTGGTTTCAGAATGCTTGGTTCATGTGGCTTCCTACCTAGCTTGATCAAAAGTTCAGCATAGGACTGGGGTTGTGGCTCAGTGGTAGAGCTTTTGTGTAGCACATGTGAGGTACTGGGTTTGATCCTCAGTACCACGTAATATATTTAAAAAAATAAAGTTAAAAAAAGTTCAGCTTAGCATTGGAGATGGGGTGACCCATTGGAGACACACAGCCTCTAGGAGCTGGATGTGGCTTGCCAAAATGCCAATCAACTTGTTTGCTTCAAGACCCCTGCCACACTGAGAAGCAAGAACCCCAGACTTCTCCTGCTGAAACCTCATTCCTGGCTTTGAGGTACTCCCCCTTAAATAAAGAATGGGAGCCATTTTTTGTCCTTTGGTTCCAGCTCCCATCAGGCCTGGAAGACCTGTTAGGTGCTCAGCTTATGTAATTTCTGGCTTTGTCTCTATTTCTTACTAATTAGTTAAGAATTTCTATATCTCTGGTGGCTCACTCCTCCTGTGCAGGAATCTACCCCTGTGGGGTGTTGGCTACCCTGCAATAATATATATTAATTTAAATAATCAGAAAAGTACTCCAGATTCATAGTCAATGAACTGTAATGTGATTTGCCATATATCGTACTTTTCAATAATCAATACGGAGAGCATTAAAATGTAGAGACTAAGGGAAATTTCCCCTATATCCTCTGAAAGTTTGCTGGAGTAGACTTGAGAGATAAAAATAGGAGAAGCAGCATTTAAAAATCAGTATGGAGGAAAATCACAGGAGTGTGATTACCCAGTGGCTCAACATTATTCAACTATATAAGAAACTTATATACTCCAATTTTATAGGGCAGGATGGGGAATATAGACAGTTTCATTAAGTAAATATCTTTGGGTTAGTTAATATTGGTTTGATCTCTCCTCATTAATATAACTTAAATTACTGTGTTGTGCTGGGGAAAAAGTTCTATCTGGTACAAAAAATATGGAAGAATTGAGACAGTGTTAAAATAGTGGAAGCACTGGATAAGGACAGAGGAGCTTTCATCCCAATTCTGTACCAATTAATTGGTAATTTTAAATCAATCGTTTAGCTGTTTCTGTATTCCCATACAAATGAGGGTCTAGATACTTATGATCTTTTGGCACAGGATACAACACAGTTGATATTACAGAATAATTTTTAAAAGGCAGGTATACCCCCCCACACACACACACACACCAGGTGCATGTGTGTGAGAGACTCAAACTCATTAAACTCAACTGTTGCCCAGCAAGGATATTTTGAGACTTTGATGAAGTCAGAAGATGACAGTAGTTATTTCAGTAAATTTATTTACATATAAATGTAGCTTTGGGGAGTGCTTGTAAAATTTGATCTTTTAAATTTTTAAAATTCCTCTGTGTATATATTGTTATTTTGTCTGAGGTTTGAAGAATGTATGTTCTAAGAAGTAAACCTTTCCTAGATCACATCCAAATTTAATAATCTTTGCTTTAGGTGGAAAAGGGTAGTTTTTAGTTTTGAATTGTAATCTTAAGGGCCAGTCATTTGATTTCTGAAAACATTAAGCCTTCTGAGATATTCAGTAAATGAGGACTATTTTTATCTGAATGTTTTAGCAGATTTTTTTTTTTTTAATATACTAAGTCATCTTAGTGAGCTTTATAGTTTGTTTTTTGGCCAGTAAGAATTTCCTTATCTTCTTCTTCCTTCTGTTGAGGAATGTTTATTTTGTTGTCATTGTCTTTTCCCAGTGGTTGCTCTTAATCATTTGTGTGGAGTATGTACCTAGGTTTGTGTTCCCAAAGTACTTTGAGTCTGTAGAGATAATTGCTTAGGTGCAAATATTTTCAAGTGTTTGGGGATAATAAGCTGACTTGAGTTTTGTTTCATATGTTAAGCAGATATTGCAGTGGTCTGCTGTTTGCTAGGCCATTAGTGTCCTATTTTTCTCAACTTTTATCTGCACCTACCTGCTTTTCTTTTTTTCTGGTGTATTTTAAAGTAAATGTAAGTTATGTTATTTCATTCCTAAATACCTAAGTATTTAGGACAACATCAAGATAACATTATGTTAACTCTTGCTTCATAACAAATCACAGCAAATTTAGTAGCTTTAAACAGTAAGCATTTGTTATCTCATAGTTTATGAGAGTTTGGGTAGAGATTAAGGGATCCTCTGCTCTAAGTCTGTTATAGACTATAGTCAAGATGGTTGTTTCATCTGAATCCTTGAATGGGGAAGGATCTGCATTCAAGCTTATGTGGTTGCTGGCAGCATTCAGTTTCTTGCAAGTCCTTGGTCAAAGGCTGCCTTCAGTTTGTTGCCATGTGAGCCTCTTCAACATGGAAGTCACAGTTTTATGTACACTAGGCCCAGAAATGATATCTTGTCACCTTTGCCATTGTTCTAGACTGTCAAACACACAAGGGAACGAATTATACGAAGGTGTAAATACCAGGAGAATAGGGATCATTTAAAGCCATCTTTGAATTTCTCTTCTGGAGAACTTTTCATTTCTTATAACTTCAGTATTGTTATTTTGCTTAACAGTGTGGCAATAATATTTTAATAACAACTGATACCCATCTCACTAAATTTTCTGTTTTTACCAAAATGTCTTTTTATAGTTAGTATTTTTGAATCATATCCACTCACTCGATATGTTTGTTATATCACTTTAAAATTCTTTTTGTCAAGAAGAATCTTCCCATCTTTTTACCAGTTTTCTTCCAATCCATTGATTTTTTTTTTAAAGAAATGATGTCATTTATCCTGAAGAAGCTCCCATATTTCTGGATATGTTCACTTGCTTTTTTGTAGTTGCATTTGACTAATTCCTTTAATGTCACACTTTATGTACAGCAGTACTTGGAATTAAATGGATCTGGGTAGATTTTGTAACACTTTTTTTTTTTTTCTTACAACTTCTCTCTAGGTGGTGTCATGTACTTTCTATTTTAACAATTCACAATGTATTCAAAGTCTAATTTTTTTGTGAAGTTTTCCATCTATCTTTCATTTATGATGTTACTATCCAAAGACAGTCATTATAGATAAACTATTTCAGTAAAGGAATCAAAACGAATGTTTCTGTCATTCCTTTCACATTTACTGGTTGCATTTTTTTTCCTGTATAGGTTTTCCCCTTAATTAGAGCTTTTTGGTTACTCTGAAATACAGTTATACTGGGAAAGCAACATAAATGCTTTTTTTTTTTTTAGAAAGATGGTGACATGATCCATGAAAAATTAAAAGTTTTATTTCAAATACCAACTGGTATTTGGTGTATTTCTTTAAGTATCTAATTTTATTTTTAAAAGAAAAACATTATCAACATTAGTTTATTATGTTTTAAGTAACTTTAATAGTCATTCTTTTTGATGACAGAGTATTCCATTTTTTGTCTAGTAGGTGCACCTTCAGGGTTGCTCCTGTATTCCTTTGAATAATTCCCATTCTAATAGATTTTCTTGCTTTTTGGTATAATACTTTTGTGTGAGAATGATGCTTAGAATGCAGAGTTGGAAACTAGGAACACTTATTGCTACTATAAATTGTCATTTCTTTTGGACCTTCCTAGGATATGTAGCTGAGAAATAAAATTTTTTAGAAGAAAAAATAATTATGAATTTATACTATTTCCCGTTCAAATTTGATTTACCAGATTGTAACTTCTTTCATTTAACATTTGTTATTTTTTTCTTATGCTGAAAATATTTCCTAAGATCACCATTAATATGATTACTGTTTTGCCATATCTCTGTGTGTGGGGTGAACATATCTCATAATTTATGAGAGTTAAGAGTTTGGGTAGAGATTTAGGATCCTTTATGGTTTAAAACATAGTTTAAATGTAATAACATCAGTGTTGTTACTGGGTAAAGTTTGCATATCTTTGCAGGTTCTTCTCCCTCTTTATATTGTAGTGCACTGAGGATAGTAAATATTTTGTTTTTAAGGTAATTGAAATAAAACTTTTAATTTTTCATGGATCATGTCACCAACTTGATTTGCAGTTAAGTTCATTTGTTTTCAATTTTTTTTCATTTGTTCGCTGTGCTTTTACATTGTGTAAAACATCAACTTGATTTCAAATTTTAAACTGTACAGCTTGCATCTCTGTCGCTTTAAGACTTTTCATCCCCTCTAGTATGGGTAGCCAATTTATTAGCTTTTGGTCCATCCTTTTGTTGTTTCCTTTTGCAAACGCAAGCAACTACTTATGTATCCACAGTTTGTTTAATCATTCACCGATAGAATGGCATATAGATTTTTTTCTAGTTTGGGGTTATTAGAAATGAAGATGTTTTAAACATTCTAGTACAGTTTTTTTTTTGCTTGAACATCAATTTTCATTTCTCTGGGATAAATGTCCAGAGTCTAGTTTTTGGGTTGTATGATAAGTGGTTAGTTTTATAAGAAACTTCCATACTCTTTCCTAGAATGACTATACTATTTTATAGTTCCACCATCATATATGAATGATCCAGTTTTTCTGAATACTTGCTAGCATTTGGTGTCATTGTTGTTTTTTTTAATTTTGATATTCTGTTAGATATGACATCTGATTATGGTTTTTGTTTGGATTTTCCTAATGATGAATGAAGTTGCCCATCTTTTTGTGTATTTATTTGTCATCTGTGCATCCTTAGTTAAATGTCTGCTCCTGTCTTGTCTGTTTTCTAATTGAATTGCCTGCTTTTTTTTTTTAACTGTTGAGTATTCAGAATTCTTCACATATTCTAGATGTAAGTCTTGCTGATATGTAGTTTGGAAATATGTTCTTAGTTTGTAGCTTTCTTTTTCATCCTCTTAACAGTCTTTCTCAGAGCAATTTTTCTTTCAACTTTGCTGAAGTCCAATTTTTGCTTTTATGGGTCTGTTTTTTGTGTAAGAATTCCTTGCCTAGAAAGGGAAACTTATCTTGTTGGTGGGATGTAAGTTAGTATAGCTATTATGGAAAATAGAATGAAGATTCCTCAGAAAACTGGAACTCAAAACTACCATTATGATCCAGCAATTCCATTACTGCCTATACATCCAAAGGAAATGAAATGATTAAATCAAAGAGCTATTTCACACCCATCCACCACTGTTCACAAGAGCCAAGATATGGAATCAACCAAGATGTTTATTGACAGATGAATGGATAAAAACAAGTGATATGTATTTACATAATGGAATATTTTTCAGCCATGAAAAGGATGACACCTCCATATTAATTTATTTAGTAATTTATTTGTATCTGTTTGGATTCATGGGTACTTAGTTTATACTTTTAAGTTATAATCAATACTATTCTAATTATTTTGTTGCTTTACTTGTTTTCATCTTTGGCTGTATCCTTCCTTCTTTTCTTTCTTCACTTCCTTAACTTTTGGTACACAAGATGCTCCATCTTGTTATTTCCTGCCCCCATTTCTCTATGGAAACTGTGATTCCTTTTATTGGAGAAAAGCATCAAAATCCAGGTGTTAGGTGTACTGTTTTTGGGATGTTATTTCTTTCAGACCCTTTCAACTGGCAGAGCAAAGAAAAATGATTGTATCCTAACTGTGTATATATACATATCTATAAATATTTGTATATGTGACCAAGTATGCTGCTGGTTATATTCAATTAAGAATAAGTTCTTAATTGAAATAAGTTCTCCTACTTTAATCTCTTATCACATGAATAATTCCAGGCTCTTCCCCTTCTAATCTGTAAATTTTCACCTCAGTAATAAAAAAACTGGACTCTATTTGTAAGACATTTGCTTCATTGATTGATTACAGTATATGTATACAGCAGTATTAAAATTGCTCATCTGTACTTTGTAAGACACACTTTTATCCACCAGAGTACAATATTCTTATGCATATCCTATTGTCTTTAGTTTTATAAACTCCATTTCATTTCCAGTGTCACTTAGATCTGCACCTTTTCGTCTACGCCTATCAGTAAGGCCAGTTAGTTGTACAAAGTGGCCAAAACATTTTGCATTCCCCTCAGCAGTGAGTGAGAGTTACTGTTGCCTTGCTAGTACTTGATACTGCCTTCTCCCCCCATTCTATTTCATTGCTGTGTTTAATAATATGTGATGTTGAATGTCTTTTCAAATGTTCATTTTCTGTCTTCTTAAGTTTACATCTTGCTCATTTATGAATTGTGTTGTTTTCTTATTTTGCAAATATTTCCTTTCCATACCTTTGGGTTATCTTTTTACTCTTGTAATAGTGTCTGCAGAGCACAAGTTTTAATTTGAATAAAGTCCAGCTTAACTGTTTTTTTTTTTTTTTTTTTGCTTTCATAGATTATACTTTTGATGTTGTATCTGAAATATCATTGCCTAACCCAAGTCTCTTATATTTACATATAAACTATATTTATATGTTGCTTTCTAGAAGTTTTATACTTTTGTGTTTTACACTTCTCTAAGATCCATTTAAGTTGATTTCTTATAAAATGTATAAGATCTTGATTTTTTTTTTTTCCTAGGTGGATATCTGATTTAGTACCATTTGTTGAAAATTCTGTCTTCATCGAATTGCCTTTGCTTTTGGTCAAAGATTAGTTGATTAAATTTGTTTGGATCTATTTCTGGAGCCTATATTCTAATCTGTTGATCTGTACAGTTATTCTTTTGTTATTACTGCACTGTCTTGACCTCTGTAGTAACTTTTAGTTAAGTCTTGAAGATAAGTGATATCATTTCTTCAACTTAGTGCTTCAGTATTTGTTGGCTATACTGAATTTTTTGTTTTTCATATAAACTTTACAATCTGTTTTGTCAATATTCGTAACATAACTTGTTGGGATTTGCTTATGATTGGATTGGATATATTAGAGCAAGTTGGGAGGAACTGATGTCTTAAAAATATTGAATCTTCCCATCTATGATCATGGACTGTCTCTGTATTCATTTATATTATCTTTGATTTCTTTCATCAGCAATTGAAGTTTTTCTCATACTGATCTTATGCATATTTTATTATATTTGTTCTTTATTACTTTATCTTTCAAGTACTAATATAAATGGGTTATATTTGAAAGTCCAATTATTCATTGTTTGTATATAGAAAAGCAATTGACTTTTGTACATTCATTTTTTTTTTTTTTTTTTGGTGGTGCTAGGCCTTGTGCATGCAAGGCAAGCACTTTATCAACTGAGCTGTATCCCTAGCCCACATCAATTTTAAATGCTACAACCTTTGTATAATTACTTACTAGTTGCAGGAGTTTGTTGATTCTTTGGGATTTTCTGTAGACAACCATGTCATCCATACACACACACACACACACACATACACTTTTCCTTTTAAAAATTTTATTGTACTAGATAGGACTTCTGGTATGATGTGGAATAAGAGTGATTTATTCCCATCATATGGGTGAAGCATCTAATTTTCTACATTAAGTGTAATGTTAGCTATAGGTGTTATGTGTAAATTTTTTTAAATCAATTTAAGGAAGGTCCCCTTTATTCCTAATTAGCTTGGGTTTTTAATTATGAATTGATATTGGATTTTTTGAAATGCCTTTTCTGTATCTATTATATAACTTTTTTTCTTTTACCTATTGATGGAATGTATTAATTGTTTTTGGCATGCTGAACCAGCCTTGCATACCTGGAATAAATACTTTGATTATGCTGTTATTACTTTTATGAATTGAATTTGATTTGCTAATATTTTGTTGAGTAAATTTTTTTGCATCTATATTTATAAAAGATACTGAGCTGAAATTTTTCTTAGGATGTCTTTATTTGTTTTTTATTTAGGGTAATGCTGGTCTCATAGAGGAAATGTTTCCTTTGCTTATTTTGTAGAAGATATTTTAGAGAATTGGAATTATCGCTGTCCTTAAATGTTTGGTAGAAATCACTAGTGAGACCATTGGGCCTGATGCTTTCTTTTTTTGGAAGATTATTAATTACTATTTTTTTGAATGACATGAAATTTAATAACCTTGTAGGAAAAAACAGACTTTGTCTCTTGTTTTTAATTATTGTAGCATTCTATACACTGACACAGAAGTAAAAGAAAAAGACTGAAACTTAAATGTGAAAACTCTTTACAAGTCAATCCATAACTTTATACATTTAAGAATATGTTAATGGACAGCTGAAGAATAAGATTATTAATTATTGATTGAATTTCTTTAGTAGTTATTGGCTTTGTCTCCTTGAGTTTTAGTATTGTATCTTTCAAGAAATTGGTCAATTTCATCTGTGTTATTAATTTTGTGAGAATAGTGTTATTTGTAATATCCATCTTATAATCCTTTGATATCTAAGATCAGTAGTGATGCTTCCTTTTCAACAAATATTAGTGATTTGTATCTTTTCTGTCCCCCTCCTCTTTGGTTAACCGAGCTAGAGGCTAGTCAGTTTTATTGGTCTTTTCAAGTAACCAACTGTTTGTTTAATTTTTCTCCCTTTGTGTTACCTGTTTTTAATTTCATTCATTTTTACTCTAATTTTTGTTTTATTTTTTTTCCTACTTCATTTATTCTTAAATTGCTTTTCTTTCCTGGTTTCCTAGGGTGGAACCTTTTAAATCTTATTAACTAGCATGTATTCAATGTTGTAAGTCTCCTTCTAGTCATTGGTTTCATTGTATCTCATACATTTTGCTGACTATTTTCTTTCATTTTTACTTAGTTCAAAATATTTTTTAATTTGTCTTGAGACTTCCTTGACTTATGTGTTACTTGGAAATTTGTTGTTTACTCCAATTATTTTAGGATTTTCTAGGATTTCTAGGATTATCTTTCTGTGAATGATTTTTAATTTAATTCCATTATGGTTTGACAGCATATTTTGCATAATATTCTGTCCTTTTATGTTACTAATTATGTGTTCTATAGTATGCTTGATTTTTTCACCCCCTGTGCCAGGGATTGAACCAGGGCCTCCCATGTATCAAGCAAATGCTGTACCACTGGGCTACATCCCCAGCCCCTTACTGCATTTGAAAAGAGTGTATATTCTGCTATTGTTGGATGAAGTATTCTGTAAATGTCAATTAAATCTTGTTGGTTGATGGTGCTGTTCAGTTCAGTGGTATTCTGAATTTCTGCCTGCTGAATCTGTCAATTACTAAAAGAGGGAGGTTGGTGTCTCCAGTTATAGTAGTGCTTCTTGCAGTTCTGTCAGTTTTTCTTTCAAGTGTTTTGACACTTTTTTGTTCAGCACAGACACATTAAGGATTATAATGTCTTCTTAGAGGGTTAATACTTTTTTCATTAATGCCTTTCTTTATATCCCTCATGATTCTCTCTGTTCTTAAGTCTGACTGATATTAATATAGCTACTCAGTTCTCTATTTGAAGCATGATAATATCTTTCTCCATTTCTTTATATTCATCTATTTGTCTTTAGGGTGAGTTTTTTTTTTTTTTATATAGATAACGTATTTGAACTTTGTTTTTCTTCATCTACTCTGAGTCTTTATTTTTAAATTGGTTTGTTTAGACTGTTCACATATAAATTTATTATTGATACAGTTGAATTGATGTCTACATTATTTGTAACTGTTTTCTATTCAGTGCACTTGTCTTTGTTTATTCTTGTTTTCTATCCCGATTTGAAATGAACGTTCAATGTGATTTCTTCTCTTGTCTTTTAGCATATCAATTATACTTCTTTAAAATTGTTTTAAGTGGTTGTGCTAAAGTTTGTAATACATATTATGATTAATCTAAATTTAGCTTTAAATGTGTATGTTGCTAGTACAGGGACCTTATATCAGAGTATTTGTTATCCCTACCTTTTTTGGTCTGCTGCTGTGACAGAATAACACAGATTGGATTTTGTAATTAACAGAAATTTATTGGCTCAAATTCTGGAGGCTAGGAAGCCTAGGATTTACAGGCCAGTGTCATCTTGCCACATCATTTCACCACAGAAGGACAAATGGAGGGATAGAGGATTGCAAAACGAAGCCTAACTAACTCTTATAAAGAACTCACTTCTGCTTTGTTTAACCCACTCCCACAATAATGGTGTTCAATCCATTAAGGATGGCAAGAGCCCTCCTAACCTAGCCATTTATTGAAGTTCCCACCTCTTAATACTATTAAACTTTTCAAACTATAGTATCTCTCCTATCATAATGTAGTTCATGAATTTCACTCATCTATATGCTGTACTCATCCAATATCAGTTAAGAATAAGAAAAAAAGTTTTTGTAAAATCTTAATTTAAATCTGTTACCCTATTTATGTAGATCCATGTATCTAACTGTTGTAGTCAGCTTTTTTGCTGCTGCGACCAAAAGACTTGTCAAGAACAATTAGAAGAGGAAAAGTTCTGGAGCTCAAGTTTCAAAGGTCTCATTCCATAGGTGGCTTACTTCATTGCTCTGGGCTTGAGGTCAGGCGGAACATTCTGTCAGAAGGCACGAGAAGGAGAGCTGCTAAAAACATGGAACCGGGAAGCAAAGAGAGAGAGAGATATCCGTCACCAGGGACAAGATACAGACACAGAAGGCTCCCCTCCAATGACTCACCTCCTCCAGCCACACCCTACCTGCCTACAGTTAGTACCAGATCAATGCATTGATTAGATTAAGGCTCTTATAACCCAGTCATTTCACCTCTAAACTTTCTTGCACTTCAACACTTGAGCTTTTGGTGGACACCTAATGTTTAAACCATAACCCTAGCCTATATAATTTCCTTCTCTCTGAAGAACTTATGTTAACATTTCTGTAAGTAGCAGTTGGTTTACTATTACTGGTATGGATAACAAATTCCCTTAGTTTTTGCTTTAGGAAATATTTTTCATTTTTGAAAGGTAATTTTACTCAATATAGAATTTTAGGTTTTTTTTTTTGGTTCCCCTTTCAGCAACTTTAAATATTTTATCCTGCTGTTTTCTTTTTTTCTGCCATTGAGTTATATCCTTAGCCCCATCTTACTATTTTCTTGCTAGTGGGATTTTTATGAGAATTCCAGGGTAATTCTTATCCTTGTTCCCTGGTAATGACTTTTTTCCTGTGCCTTCTTTCCTTTCTTTCTTTCTCTTCTTATATTGCAATTAGGCTTTTTGATTTTCTTAACGTCCTTGGATATTACCTCCCCCACACCATTTTTTTTTTCTTTTTAGTTTATGAACTTTCTGTTGACATATCTTCAAGCTCACTGACTCTTTCCTTGTTACATTTCCCACATGTCTGGCATCTTGTCTACTTTTTCCTTTAGTGCCCTTTAGATATTAATCATAATTATTTTTTTAAATTCTCTAATGTCATATTCTTAAGTCTACCTGAGGAAGTTAGCTGGGACCTCTAGCCTTTATTCATTATCTCCTAGCATCTAATTTTAAGTGATAGTCTTTTCCTTTCAGTTAATATTTTTAAAATATTTTATTCTAATTTGTTATATATGACAGGAGAATTCAGTTAATATTTTTGATGAAATCAATGAGAATGTATTAACTTGCACCTATTCTTGCCATTCATTAGTTTGATTTATCCTTTCTACGTTTTTTTTTCAATACACATTTATATTCTATTATGTTGTACTTACCTTCATCCTTAATTTTAGTTGTACCTTAATCCTTAATTTTAGTTGTGTAGCTAAACATGTTTTTAGTTCATATGACCACATTTTAGGGCTTTCAAGTCATTTTGGGATATGTATAGTTTGCTTTTTAGTGGTTTTTTCCAGAAGAGCTCAAGGAACATGTTGTTAACTATGCCTTTAAACTTGAAGAACAGTTTAGCTATAAAGTCCTTGGCTCACATTTTTTGTGCCCGAGTATCTTAAAATTTCTGTTTGATTGTATGAAAAGCATAGCTTTTAAGTTTTATACACACACACACACACACACACACCCCTATATATAGTTTTTGTTTTTCTTATAAGTGACTTGATGTTTTTACCTGAATGCTCAAAAGCTTAAAAAAAAAAAATTGTAGTAGGTATCTTCTGGGTTGAATTAACCTAGTATACCATGTGTCCATTTAGTGTATAGATTTCAGTTTTAATTTGAAGTTTTCCTTGTAGCAGTCTGAAATATCTGTCTGCTTCCAAGTATATATTTTTAAGATCAACTACTTACTGTTGCTTTCCTTTATAACTTTTTCATTATTTTTGTTCATTTTCTATCTTGTTTTTCCCTTATTGGCTTTATTTTCAAGGGAGAGGTCTTTTTCTGTGTGTGTATGGGGGTGGGGGGTTCTTTGTAATTTATGATCTTTGTTTCTGGGGAAAAGGAAAAAACCCAACTGTTATCCCTCACTTGTGAGTCTGGTCTTATTTATCTATTTTTTTTTAATCTGTTATAGTTTTAGTTTATTTCTGCTAAAGGAAATATTTTTCTTCATTACTTTTAGGTCATTTTGCAATACTAAATTTAATAGTTTTCTTTGGGTCTACATTGCTCAGTATTTTTATTATTTGTTACAATGCTGTTTTCCCCACAGCATCTTAGTGTGGGCTTTCCTTTTATGTTTACTAGTATATAAACCAGTTGGTTTTCTGGTAGTTATAGAAGGGAAAACTTCTATAGGGAAGGAATGGACAAGTGTAGTTTTTGAGCTTTGTGGCTCCAGGCCTCTCTCATTTGTGACGTATTTTTAAAAATTGGACTTTTGAGAAATAATAAATAAAGTCTTTTGCCTTTGTGTCTATGTTTTCCAGATGTTTTGTTTTCGGAAGAGGCCCCTTTAAAAGTATTTTGATGTTGTGATACTTTTTGAGGTCTCTGTCACTTGGCCCTCTTCTCACCTATGTATTTTCTTTCTCTTTGGCCAAATTCTCATTCTTTTGGCTTGCTTAGACTTTCCCCCCCTTCTCTCTCTCTCTCTCTCTCTCTCTCTCTCTCTCTCTTTTTCCAATTTCTGTTCTGGGTGAATCTCTGTCTTTCTGAAAGTGAGAAAATATTGAGAGCATAGTTTTAAAATCCTCTTAGGATCTAGAATTAGCACTTTTTGAATATCTCTGGCTCCCTTACAGATTTCCTGCCTTCTCTGTGTTTACCTACATCTTGAAGTCTGTGAAAGATATTATCTGACTTTCCCTAGTTCTCATATTTCTTTATTCACATTATTTCCTATTGCCTGGATTTGAACTTTTTGGTCCTTTGTGGAGAATAGACTTTTCCTTCATTTTTACAGGAGTGTATCCCCTCCCCCCCCCCTTTCCTCTTTCTCTCTTCCACCCCCCTTAATGGACAGAATGCCTTTATTTTGTTTATTTTTATGTGGTGCTAAGGATTGAACCCAGTGCCTCACACTTGCTAGGCAAATGCTCTGCTGTGGAGAGCAGTGACAGTGACTGGGAGACCAGTGTCTGAGATTGAGTCCCTGATGACTTCAAGGCTGTTGGCATACTTGGTGAATCTAGAATTAGCACTTTTTGAATATCTCAGAAACAGAAAGTTTCTGTGCAAAGGCATAGGATGCCCAGTTGCTATGGAGATGTCCTCCATGCTAGAGTCTTATCAGCCTCGACCTTATTCTCAGGCAGGCAGCTCCTTGGAATGAAGGAACTTCCTTGCTAAGATAATCACAGTGTTTCACCAGTTTTGCTGCTCCTGAATCTGCCTGCAAATTAGTAACTTTAAACAATGGACTTTCTTGAGAGCTGCACAGTGCTCTTAACATTGCACATTGCAACTGTAATGTAACTGAGGAAATAGCTGCATACTGTTGCTAACTCTGTAACTTTTCTGAATACAAAGAATAATGCTTGCATAGTCTTTAATCTGATTTAGAGACACATATAGTAAAGATTGCTGGTGTAATTTTTTAGACCAGCTTCTTCTTCAGAGAGGAGCAGCGCCTCCATCCAACCCCAGCTGTTTTATCTTCAAGATCTGCGTGTGTTGACTCTTTATTTCTTCCAGTCTCCCATTGCCTGTCACCAGAACCTGTTATTTTTGCCGGGGTGGTCCGGCACTCTGCCACTGAACTGCAGCCCCAGCCCACGAGTAACTTTTTATCTCCCCTCGCCCCCCTAAGGAGAGTGTGTGTGTGTGTGTGTGTGTGTGTGTGAAATTTTATGCATCCTATTTCTTTTTATAGCATTGTCTGTAATTATCTTGTTTTTAACTCTACTTATTTTGTTCTTCTCATTTGATTGTTAGTATCACAAATGGGGACCTTGTCTATGTTAAATATCACTGTATTCCCAGAGCCTAACACACTGGCATATGGTGGGATTCAGTGAATATTTGTTGACTATGGCAACTCCAGCAAATGGTTGACTCCTCTACTGGCTGTGCTCCTGTCTTAAAATTGATAAATATTTGGAAAGGAGTCTAAACCTCTTTTATGTACAAATATTTGATTTAGGGAAAAGCTGTAATTTATAGCATACTCTTTAACTCTCTAGAGGTATATATTTAAAATTGACTTAAGAGTTGATCCTTGTTTTACATTTTGAATTATAGTATTTTATTGTATACTTTTTTGTGTCTCTTAAATTTTGTGCTATATGTATTAAAAAAAAAATAGATTGTAATCTCCTTCCCTTTTTATACTGTTAACCTAGCAGAGTATTCACACGTAATGGAAGCTCTGTTACATAATCAATTGATTATGTATTGTTATTTTTAAAGGAAACACATTGTTTTCATTCTTTGTTATTTCTTTACTGCTACTTTTTTTCCTTCAAATTCTAATTTGACTTTTTAATAAAATGTTGTTTTGATTATTATTGTTATAACATTGAGGATTGAACCAGTATAATAAATTGCTTTACTGCTGAACTATATCTCTGTTTTTATTTATTTTTCAAATTTTGAGACAGGGTCTTGCTAAGTTGCTGAGGCTAGCCTGGAACTTGTAATCCTTCTGCCTCAGCCTGCTGAGCAGCTGGGATTATATGTATGTACCTCTGTACTTGACTTTTTATTTTTAATTGACACATAGTTATTATATATATTTATGGGCTGTAGTATGGCATTTTTTATACATGTATGTAATGTATAATGATCAGATAAAAGTAATTGGCTTATCTATCACCACAGAGGTGTCATTTGTGCCAGAAACATTCAAAATCCTTCCTTCTAGCTATTTTTAAATGTTCAGTTGTTGTCAACCTTAGTTAGCCTATATTGCTGTTGAACATTAGAAGTCATTCCTTTTAACCAACTGCACCCCTGTACACATTAACTAAGCTCTCTTCATCTCTTTCTCTCCCCTCACCTATCTCATGTTGGGATAATCACTATTCTATTCTATACTTTGAGACAAACTTTTTAGTTTTGTGTGTGTTATTATTGACTGATATGTAGGAAGAACATTATACATGATACTTTGAACAAAGTCTAAAAGACTATTAATTTAGCCTCCTAAATGGTGTTTCCTAGAATATGTAACTAAATTGCCCTGATTAGAGCTGGAAGAAATTTGAGATTAAGGAACTCAACTTTCCCTTCACACTACAGATAAAGGAATTAAAGCTCTGAGACATGTAATGGGTTATCCAATCAACTGGTGGCCAAGAGCCAAAGTCTTATGATTCTTAGTTGATTTATTTTTCTATTATTATTATTATTATATTTTAATTATTATTATTATTATTTTTTTTTGCGGTGCTGGGGATAGAACCCAGGGCCTTTCTCATTCATGCTAGGCAAGTTGCTATAGCTACATCTCCATTTAGATGTAGATCCTTCCATTTTATCACTTCATTGAAAGGGTGCAGGTTTTAGGAGTGTTTTTAAACTACCAAGGAAAAAGCTAGGTTGAATTCCTATGTTGAATCCTTTTACATTCTTTTAAATACTTTCCATGACTGATTTTTCTTTATATCAGAATTAGAAGTGGTTTTTGAGTGTCAGTTGAAAATCTGGTGGATTTTCTGAGAGGAAACCTGAAGAGCCATTAGCAGAAACAATTAAATGCTCCATTTTCCCCCAACTACTGCTATTTATATTTAAGTATTCTTAACAGCAGTAATCTGAATATTACTAAGCAGATATAGGATTTGAGCATAAGTTTAATCAAGAAAAAATTTTGTTGACTTGAATTAAATCCAAAATGTCCAATAAATTCTTTATTTTTTTTGCTTTACTGGAATAAACCCAGGGGCACTCTACCACTAAGCTAAATCTCCAGACCATTTAAAAATATTTTGAGATAGGGTCTCTTAGCCCAGGCTGCCCTGAACTTTTCAATCTCCCAAGTAGCAGGGTTTACTGCATGTACTGCTGTGTATGGCTATTTTTATTTTTAATTGACACACAATAATTGTATATATTCATAGGGTTCAATATGACATTTCAATACTTTTATACAGTGGTAGTGATCAGATTCCAAGTAGCTGGGATTGTAGGCATGCACTACCATGCCCAGCCAATAAATTCTAAGGTTGAATTTTAATAGTTTCTAAAATTTAATTGGTAGTGTATATATAGATACCGTACACTTAAAAATATGCAAAAATAGAGATATTTAACTTGGAAAAAGTCAACACTGTATTCTGTTTTTCATTTACCCATGTGTTTCACTATGAATTTTTATGATCCAAATAAAAGGATTTAACTACTCATACCCTTATCTTTGTAGTCTGTGCCCAAATATGAAATTATTGTTCATTTTTATTAACCTTCTGTTTTTAATCCAAATGTGGTAGAAATGAAAATGCACATTTAAAACTTAAATTAACTTGATAAAAATAGGAAGCCATTTTAGCCCAAGCCCATCTCCTTTTCAGTTCTTCTTAACCAGTTTTTAGCTATTATTTGTATTTTGCGTTGTAAATATTTTAAGCATCGTGGATATTTTATTTACTCTTACTAGGTAACTCTTATTTGATTCTTATAGCCTTGGCACTGAATTGTGCTTTGTATAACTTTTTTGTGGTTATTTATTTTTCTAGACAGTAGTATAAATTAAAGTTATGGGATGCCTGTAAGGTGTTGTGTCCACATTGTTTTAGTTGGCAGAGCAGAGATTCCTGGAAACTGGAATTAAGAAACCTTTGATTTTTATTTCCTATTCCCTGGAGTGCATGGTCTTCAAAAATCTCCTCTTCACTTCCTCTGTCTGCTACATTTTTATCATGCTACTGACTGACTTATTCCTTCATTTTTATCTCTTATTCTATGTATCATTTAGCTGTTTTATTGGTTCTGTTTATTTATACATTTGTTTGTCTTATAATTTCTTTTTCTTTTTCATATTGATCTGTCTCATCTCCTGTCATAAGAGGAAGGCAGTTTAAATTAGCTGTCTTTGAGATAGTTGTAAGGCAAAATGTCTTACTACAAAATTTCAATTCTAATTGTGTTAAATTTCAACTTAACATGTTACAATTTAAGTTTTAAATGCACTGTCCTGTGGCTCTGGGTAGAATAATCCTCTTTTTCACTGTCCTGTGCCTGTGAGTAGAATAATCCCCTTTTAGAAAATGGAGAGGTGAGCTGGTATCATGATTGACATATGCAATATGAGAGGTTAATGACTTTTACTTAGTCCTAAGAATTAGAAAAAGAAAAGACTCTGTCCTGCTAATGATGGTAGGTTTTATAGGTCTTTGGAAAATATAAGAGGAATGATAATAACGAGCACATTTTATAGACTGCTACCATAGCAATAGTGGCTCTGTTACTGTTGGTGAGGGACTGATGTTAAGAGTCACTGCCCTAAACTAGTTTCTTATTTGCCTTGCATGAGAGTGGAAGAAGGTTGAGGAAGGAACATTGTGGGAGGGCAAATTAAAAGCAGTCTGGAGCTGACTTTACATTTTGGGATATGATGTGTTGCCTAAAAATTTCAAAAGGAAAGTAAGCCTTTTTAGTTTCTTTTCAGTTTAATCCCAGAGACCCTAGGGACTCAAGAGGAACTCAAGTTTGAGGCCAGCCTTAGCAATTTAGTAAGAACCTATATCAAACTATATCAAAAAAAGAAAAGAAAAAATAAGGAAAAGTTAAGGTGGATTTGATGATGATAATGAGTCAGTTTGACATAAATACTGGAAGTTTGTTGTCATCTCAACCATGTTATTTTCTACAATAATTATTTTTACTGTTTATGTGAATTATGCATATTATAAAAAACCAGAACAACATGACAAATAAAATAAGTGAAATATTGTAATGATATTTATAACTTATTTTGGGTTCGTATTTATACTTGCTTTATATGATTTGGCAAATATCCACTTGTTTATATAATTGCATACAAATATAAACATACATAAAGAATAATTTATTCTTGTAATAACTAGTTACACATGCTTCTATCTTGGGTTGTAGAAATCCCTCTGAGTTAGCATAGATCTGCATTTTTTATAATGGCAATATAATATTCCATAATATGTTACATAATTTAATCTCCTCCTCCCCCTGTAAAAAATGTTGCATTAAACATCTCTATACATACATCTTTACATACCAGTGATTTTATTTTTGTGATGAGAGTACTAGATGAAAGAACATGTATGTTTAAAATTTTAATGTATGCTACAAATTTATTTTCCACAAAGACTGGAGTAATTAATGCACATATACCTTTTCTTGCTGATTTTTGATAATTAGAGATTAATTTTAACTGTTTGAAAAGAATATTCTTTTGTTTTTCTCTGGCATGAAAAATACACAGAAAAAATTTTTTTTAGTATTTATTTTTAAGATTTTTAGGTGGATAAAATATCTTTATTTTACATTTATGTGGTGCTGAGGATCGAACCCAGTGACCCGTGCATGCTAAGCGAGCACTCTACTACTGAGCCACAACCTCAGCCCCAGAAAAAAAATTTTTATATCCTTATTTATTGACCAATTGAATGACTTGGTGAGTTGTATTTTATTTATTTTCCATTCTGTTGGTCATCTTATACTCATTAAGTATAATAATATTTTACAGATTTTAAATAAAATTCTTTATTAGTCATAAGTTGAAAACTTTCACTTAAACTGTTGCTTGTATCCTGTTTTTCTTTATGATATTTTTTTACAATATAAAATTTGAAAGGTTTTTTATAATCAAAAGTTATTTTTCATATATACATACATATATATATATATATATATATATATATTTTCTTTTTTTTTTTTTTTTGGCAACACTTCAGTTTGGCACCTATTTTTTCCCCTAAGATTTTTATGTATGTGTGTACATATGCTTAAATGCTCAATTAGGATTAATTTTGTATATGATATTAGATAAGGGTTAACTTCTGATGGATAGTCAGCTCTGCAAGATCCTTTAGTAAGCCAACTACATTTACTGCTGAATTAAAATGCTTATCAAATATTAAATTACCATCCATCCTGGACTTAATTTCCTGTTTCTTTGAGCTGTTTGTTTCTATACCAGTTCCTTTTACTTTTAATTTTAGAAGAGTTAAAGTGGTTTAAATCTTTTAAATTCTTTTTTTTTAAGTATTTTAAAAGCTGGTGATTTGATTTTTCTCTCACTATTTTTTATAAATTTTCTTGGTTCTTTTGTATGTTTATTTTTTTGATGCTAACTTTCTGTTGCATGAACTCCTTGGGTAAAGAAAACTTTCCATAACTCCCAGATCTGGCAGTCTTGTAGGCCATTTCTTGAGTTGTTTATTATCTGTGGTTCATGGAGACTCTTTTCAGATGAGAGGGCAAGTTCTTGTTGTCTTCAGAGGTGAAGAGAACCAAGAGTACCAGCTTAGCTCTCTTGAAGCTCTTTATGGGATAGGAAGACTAGCAAAGCTCATGTTGATGACTTTCTCTTGGGGACAGAGGTATCCTTGGATCTCATGGTTCTTCTCCTAGGACCAAGATTTGTCAGGATTCTTAATTTTTATTTTGGCCTCTATCATAGGCTGGGCTCAATAGAGGTATTCAGTAGTTGTCTTTAGTGTTGGGACTGGAGATCAGAAGAAATATATTTCAGCTTCCATCTTTCCAAACCCTATTAGGCTAACCTCACTCAATTTCTGTTCTGTATCATGTTGTGATGGATCCACTGTAATTTATTTTAAGTGCTATCTACTCATATATTTTTATCAAGTATTTAGTAAGTACCTTGTATGTTGTAACATTTAGGCACATGAAGATGAATACTACAGTCCCTTTCTGTTTAGAAACACTTTGCATAGTTTTTTACTTCTTTCTTCTTAAAAAAATGCTTTCTTCATTTATCATCTATAATTTCTGGGTTTTCATTTTCTTTATTTTTGGCTCTATTCAGTCACCTTTGCTTGATTCTTTTCTTCTGGACCTCTAGAACTTAAATAAGTCTTTGATTTTCTTTTCTCTAGCAGTATTTCATTCCACAAGTCATCTCACTCAGTCATTGTTTTAAATAACACTGATATACTTAGATCTCTAAAGATGCATATTTTATTCTGCCCCATTATTTTCTTGGAATTTTACCCTCTGACATCTAACTACCATGTCTCCAGTGGGCTAATAGGCACGTCATAATTTTCACAAGACCAAAACATATTCTAACTATTTGCCCCCCATAACTTTGCATCCAGTGATCATCTGCTAATTTTTTAGATGATGACATGGCTAGCTCCCTTACATCATTTTATTTCTCCCTTTATTTTTCTTCATAATACCACCATCTTTTTAACCACTACCTTGAATTATGTAGATATTTGTGTTTTGTTTAATTTTCCAGGTGCTTAAAAATACTAATTTTCTATTTTTGTCAGTCTTTATATTTGTATTTTTTGCTAGTTTTAACAAAGTTTGTCTCTGCCTTATATGTTTTTTTATTTGCCATGAGTCCCTTTGTTATGTGGGCCTTTAAATAGATAGTAATGCTGGGTTTGCTTGGTGGTACTCTCCTATGATTCTAGCAGCTCAGGAGGCTGCAGGGGGAGGATTGCATTTCAAAGCCATCCTCAGCAACTTAGTGAGATCCTGTCTCAAAAAAATTAAAAAGAAGGCCTGAGGGTATGGCTCTGTGGTTAAATTCCCTTGGGTTTAACCCCCCAGTTCCAAGATAGATAGATAGATAGGAATTTGTCTATTTATTCACCTAATATAAAGGATATTTAAATGTATGCCTATATTGATGCATGATGTTAATTTTTTCATTTTATTTTAAAAGTTGTGATTTTAATGTTTTTATCTTTATTTAGTCTTTATTTCATAAATTTTCCAAAAATGTGTTTTTGTTGACTTTTCTATCTCAGTATTAGGTGGATAGTATGTTTTTGTTTAATTTTAAACTTTTGAGTGGTATTCTTACATCTCTTTTTTCTTTTATCACCTTCAAAAACATTCCTTACTAAGAACTATGAAGGAATTATCTCACATATCATCTGATCTCCCTCTTTTCATATCTCTGGTTGTATAAAACGTTTATTTACACCATTTGTGTCTTTATACATGTACTTTGGATAATGATGTCCATCTCATTCCACCATCATTTCTAACCCCATGCCCCCTCCCTTTCCCTCCCACCCCTTTGCCCTATCTAGAGTACACCTATTCCTCCCATGCCCCCGTCCCTACCCGTCTATGAATCAGCCTCCTTATATCAGAGAAAACATTTGACATTTGGTTTTTGGGGATTGGCTAATTTCACTTAGCATTATATTCTTCAACTCCATCCCTTTACCTGCAGATGCCATGATTTTATTCTCTTTTTATTGCTGAAAGGCATCTAGGTTGGTTCCACAATTTAGCTATTGTGAATGTGCTGCTATAAACATTGATGTGGCTGTGTCTGCCTAGTATGCTGTTTTTAAGTCCTTTGAGTATAGACCAAGGAGAGGGATAGCTGGTCAAATGGTGGTTCCATTCCCAGTTTTCCAAGGAATCTCCACACTGCTTTCCATATCGGCTGCACTAATTTGCAGTTTCACCAGCAATGTAAGAGTATGCTTTTTGCCCCACATCTTCACCAACACTTATTGTTGCCTGTATTCTTAATACTGACTGGAGTGAGATGAAATCTTAGAGTAGTTTTGGTTTGCGTTTCTTAATTTCTAGAGATGATGAACATTTTTCATATATTTATTGATAGTATATAATCTTCTGAGAAGTGTCTGTTCAGGTCCTTGGCTTATTTATTGATTGTTTTTTTTCTTGATTTATTGATTTGTTATTTTGGTGTTTAGCTTTTTGAGTTCTTTATATATCCTAGAGATTAGTGCTCTATCTGATGTGTGAGGGGTAAAAATTCGCTCCCAAGATGTAGGCTCTCTATTCACCTCACCGATTGTTTCTTTTGCTGAGAAGAAACTTTTTAGTTTGAATCCATGCCATTTATTGATCTTGATTTAAATTCTTGTGCTGTGGGAGTCTTATTAAGGAAGTTGGGACCTAATCTGGCATGATGGAGATTAGGGCCTACTTTTTCTTCTATTAGACACAGGGTTTCTGGTTTAATTCCTAGGTTCTTGATCCATTTTGAGTTGAGTTTTGTTCATTGTGAGAGGGTTTAATTTCAACATATGGAAATCAATAAATGTAATTCATCACATCAATAGACTTAAAGATAAGAATCATGGTCATCTCAATAGATGCAGAAAAAGCATTTGACAAAATACAGCACCCCTTCATGTTCAAAACACTAGAAAAGTTAGGGATAACAGGAATGTATCTAACATTATAAAGGCCATCTATGCTAATCCCAGGCCAACATCATTCTAAATGGAGAAAAATTGAAGGCATTCCCTCTAAAAACTGGAACAAGACAGGGATGTCCTCTTTCACCACTTCTATTTATCACAGTTCTTGAAACACTGACCAGAGCAATTAGAAGGTGAAAGAAATCAAAGAGTATGGATAGGAAAAGAAGAACTCAAATTAGCACTATTTGCTGACAATATGATTCTATACCTAGAAGACCCAAAAAGTTCCACCAGAAAACTTCTCGAACTAGTAAATGAATTCAGCAAAGTAACAGTATATAAAATCAACACCCATAAATCAAAGGCATTTCTGTATATCAGTGACAAATCCTCTGAAAGGGAAATGAGGAAAACTACTCCATTTACAATAGCCTCAAATAAAAATAAAATACTTGGGAATCAACTTAATAAAAGAGGTGAAAGACCTATACAATAAAAACTACAGAATCCTAAAGAAAGAAATCAAAGAAGACCTTAGAAGATAGAAAGATTTACCTTGCTCTTGGATAGGCAGAATTATCAAAATGACCATTCTGCCAAAAGCACTATACAGATTTAATGCAATTCCAATCAAAATCCCAGTGGCATTCCTCATAGAAATAGAAAAAGCAGTCATGAAATTCATCTGGAAAAATAAGAGACCCAGAATAGCTAAAGCAGTCCTTAGCAACAAGAGTGAAGTAGGTGGCATCACACTACTACAAAGCAGTAGTAACAAAAACAGCATGGTATTGGCACCAAAATAGACTGGTAGACCAATGGTTCAGAAAAGAGGACACAGAGACTAACCCACTAAATTACAATTGTCTTATATTAGACAAAGGCACCAAAAACACATTGGAGAAAAGATAGCCTCTTCAACAAATGGTGCTGGGAAAAGTGGAAATCTTTATGCAACAAAATGCAATTGAATCCTAGCTTTTTAGCTTTAGCTTTTAACTGTAGTGAAATGTTTTCATACATGGTCGCATATCTTCATTCTGTTTTATAATTCATTCTTGAAAAAAAACCCAGTCTTTTTTCTAATAATAAAAGAAAGATGTTAATTTTAGAAAATTTGAAAAGATACAACAAAGCACAAAGGAAAAACTCACTTATGATCTTATCATATGCTTGAGAGCTATGTTAACAACTCAGTAAATGTTGGTTGTCTTTTTTCCATGTATGAATATTATTATTGCATATAATTCTTGATTCCTCACATTTATACTACTTTTTCTTTTCTATGTAGTGAACATTTTTCCATGACATTAAAGTTAGGCTGTGGAATACATGATTTCTTTGTGTTCTGTAACATAGGTACATCATATTTTAACTAATCCTCATTGTTAAACAATTAGGCTGTTTATAATTTGCTGTTATAATTGTGCTATGATGAATATGGATGGTTTACACCTTATAGAATTTTTAAAATTAAGTTCCAAGAAGTGGAATAATTCTGTATAATATGGTGATTAAGAGCATAGATTTTATTTTCAGACTGCTTGGGTTCAAATCCTTCCTTATGTGTATATAGTTAGACAAATTAATTGATTTCTGTCTCAGTTTCTTAATTGATACTTTAAAGATAATAGTATGTACATGGAAAGCACTTACAAAACTGACGAACAGAACACATTGTCAAGGTTAGTATCACCATCATTTTTATTTTAAGGAAATGAACATTTGATATATATATATATATATATATATATATAATATTAAAATTCTCTCCTGAAAAGTTCTATAGGTTTCATTCTTAACCAGCAAAACATGAGAGTACCATTTTACCAGTTCTGACCAACAACTGTTATTATAATCCAAAATCTTTTTTATTTCTTTGTGTGCATAAAAGCAGTTCTTTTCTTTATAGTTGGCTTTTTAAAAAATTTTATTCACCTATTTGTAATCATAAATCTATTATTTATGATGGTGTAAATAAATACATAATTTATTCACTCATTTATTAAGTTCTTTCTCTTTGCCAAGTATACATCTAACATTTTTTAAGTATTATTTTCATTTCAGAATAATTATAGATTCATAGATGCCCTTACTGTTTTCCCTATTGCTTTCATGGCACATATGTCACACCTAAGATACCAACATTGGTACATTATTATTAACAAACTTTTCTTTGGATTTCACCATTTTTACCTGTAATGTCCTCTTTCTGACCTAGGATCCCATCCAAAAATACCCCATTTCATTTAGTTGTCAAGTTTCCTTACTCTTTTCTCATCTGTTTCTTAGTCTTTCCTTGTTGGTTATTATATTGAGAGCTTGGAGGAGTAATGTATTTTGTTAAATGTTTCTCAATTTGGGTTTGTCTGATTTTTTATTTTCCTTGTTAGACGGGGCTGGTTAATATCAATTAAGACTGTTGGATGTTTGTTTTCTATTTTGGGTTGTTCTCCATTGCTGCATTCTTTATTTTGTTGCCAGTATTTTTTTTAGCTTTGGCCATTTATTCTTTCATTTGCCTTCTCTGTGTTCTTTTGACATGATCCCTCCTTTAAAAAAATTTTTTTGAGCATTTTTCTCCTTTTGGTATAAGGGGCTCCAGGCTCATTTTCTGTTCCCTTTTTCTGACCTACAATCAGCCTTTTCTCCAAGAATTCCCATTTTCTTTTATTGGAGAATGGTATGCAGAAATCAAGATCTGGGTGCTGGGTGTGCTTTTGACTCTTGGATGTGTTGCTGTTTCTAGTCCCTCCTCAGTGGATAGAGATGAAAAGACTACTTGTGTATACATACATCTGTAATTATTTTGGTATTTGTATCTCTCTTAATATATCTCTGTTAAGCAAAATATCCGTGTTTATCTCTCCCACTCCAAAAGTGAGAAACCTGGCTCACTTTTGAATACATAAATATTTACATATTATTTCAACCCCAGGATACATATGAAGTATTTCAGAATTGATCCATATCCCTGAGGAAAATGATTCTACCAATTAAAGTATGCTGTTAATGTATAGTTTGGTTTCCAGTAGAAGTACTATCTTCTACTTATTTCAGTATTTTTTTCCCCACCCATTTCTCTGCTTTTGATGCTGTGATTAAAAAATCCTTGCTAGGAACAGTGGCATGCCTGTACTCCCAGCAAATTGGGAGGCTGAGACAGGAGCATTGCAAGTTCCAGGCTAACCTCAGCAATTTAGTAAGGCCCCGTCTCAAGAAAAAAAAAAGGAGGGGGTTTTCTGGGGGTGTAGTACAGTGGTAAAATGCTCCTGGGTTCAATCCCCAGTAGAACCCCACCCCCCAAAAATATTCTTGATTCAAAAATTGATTTTATGTACACACACACAATGTTGTATAGTATTACACAATTGTATTATTATAAACAGTATGTGGTGCATGTACAAGTTGAGTATTCCTTATTCAAAATGCATGGGACTATAAATATGTTGAATTTTGGAATATTTCCAAATGCATAATGAGATATCTTAGGGATGGGATCCAAGTCTAAACATGTCTCACATAGACTATATACAACATAGTGTGAAGGTAATTTTATGCAATATTTTTAGTGTGCCTGTGTGTTGACTACAACTTCATGTGAGGTCAGGTGTAGAATTTTTCATATGTGGTTTAATGTCAGCGGTCAAAAAGTTTAAGATTTTGACATTCTGGGTGTTTGGATTAGGGATGCTCAACCTGTAGTGTTTATATGATATAACACTATAACTACCTGCAATGTAATAATTAAAAATATACAATATGTATATATGATGTTTATTTTTAATTATTTTGTTTTTACCTTAAATTCTTAAATATCTTTGAAAGACTATTTTGTCATTTAGTATAAAGTAGAACTTTTTTTAACAGAAGTTGCCGTATAGAAAGTTTTGCTTTCTCAATTGTTTGAACTATGACTTTTATTGTATTTTAAAATCTTATATATACTAGATGCTTTCTGTGCTTATTCTCTTTCATATGCTATTCTTATTCAAATTTCAAACATGTAATTAGGATAATTTCAGCATTTCGAAGATTATTTTTCTTTTTTTTAATATTTTTTAGTTGTTGATGGACATTTTATTTATTTTTTATTTATTTGTATGTGGTGCTGAGGATCGAACCCAGTGCCTCACGCATGCTAGGCAAGCACGTTACCACTGAGCCACAACCCCAGTCCCAAGATTATTTTTCTTTGTGTTCTTTCATGTTCACATATTATTTTAATTAAGTGCTATAATTTTCTTTTTTTTAATTTCAGGAATATTTTAGTGGATAAACCAAATGACCAGTCTTCAAGATGGTCTTCAGAGAGCAACTATCCTCCTCAGGTAATAATACACATAACCCTTAATACTATTTAAGAGTCAGAATTCAGATAGGAACTTATTCAATTGATATATCAGTTATCTGGAATCCATTAATAGTTTATTCTGTCTTTGGAATTGGGATATAAACTTATTTTTTTTGTTTGAATTTTGAAAGAATTTTGATTTTATAGATAAGTACAGTTTGGGATTTGATGAAATATATGTTTTGTTCTATCTAGTGGAAGATTTAAATTCTAATTTATAATTTTCTATATTACTAATGATGCAAAACCAAATTGTTAAAACCAAGGAAATTGTTAACCAAGAAATGGTTAGGGTGCCCGTTACTGTTCCATTCTGAGCAGAGGTTGTGACCTTGACCTCTGTTTCATTGTGCTCAGGTCATTCTGTAAATATTTAAGGAAATGTTAGTAAATTGAGCTTTGCCTTTGAGGAAAAATGAACTTAATATAGTTTGTTATTTTACTGAAATAATGTACTTAGGTGACATTAGGATGGAATTAGACTAATTCCTTTTACCTGGTAAGTGGTATCTGAATTACTTAATTAATTAATTAATTGGGGGGATATTGGGGATTGAACTCAGGGGCACTCAGACCCTGGAGCTACATCCCCAGCTCTATTTTGTATTTTATTTAGAGATAGGGTCTTACCAGTTGCTTAGTGCCTGGCTTTTGCTGAGGCTGACCTTTGAACTCAAGATCCTCCTGCCTCTCCTTCCTGAACTGCTGGGATTACAGGCATGCACCACCATACCTGTCATGATGGTATCTGAATTTATAAAAGCATTAATGCTTATTATGTACTCAGTATGCTTATAATTAAATCCATATATATATATCCTTAAGGAAATTAATGTTGTAATAGGTAGAATAGACACATAAATAAAACTTTCTTTTTCTTTTTAAATTGTTTTTAGTTGTAGGTGGACACTATATCGTTTTTATTTGTTTATTTTTATGTGGGGCTGGGGATCGAACCCAGGGTCTCACATGTGCGCGGCAAGTGCTCTACCACTGAGCTACAACCCCTGACCTTTATTTTTCTATTCTAATGCAATTCATGGAAACCTAATCTCTATGCTTATTTTCCTTTTTCTGTTTGTACACTTGTTTGGATCACTTGGTATTTACAAGTTTATTATATAATATGTGTCCAAAGACTATACATTCAAAATTTATATGTTCAGGGTAAAGAATCATAAAGCTACTTGATAATTCATCAACCATTTTTAGAAATGGAAAATGACCATAGCCTTTGAAGTCTGTATGTGAACCCTCTCTTAAATCAGTCCTCAGTAACTACTGCGTATTTTGTTAAGCATTTTCTTAGAGTATTATATATGTGTATTATAAATACCCTTTGATTTAGTTTTCCTGGCTTTGATTTTTATATAAATATAAATTGATTGAGTCATTTATAAGTCTTTTGTAGCTTGATTTTCTTTTTTATTTTTTTAAAATATTTTTTTTAGTTGTAGATGGACACATTATCTTTATTATTTATTTATTTAATGTGGTGCTGAGGATCGAGCCCAGTACAGTGAGTCATACTTGCTAGGCAAACATTCTACCACTGAGCCACAATCCCATCCCCAGTAGCTTGATTTTCTTTTGCTTATTAATATGATGTTAAGCCAACACATTAAGTTGTTGTGTGTAATGGTAGTTTGTTCATTTTCTCTTCTATATAGTATTCCAGTATATAAATATGCTGTTGAGAGGCATTGGGTTTTTAATAATATTTTGCTATTGGAGTTTTCTTTAAAGTATATATCTTGGAGTAGAATTACTGAATCATAGGGTAGATATTATGGTTTAGATTGGGAGTATCGCCAAAAGCCTCATGTGTTGAAGACTTGATGTCCAGTGCAGCTGCATTCAGAGGTAGGTCTTTTAGGAAGTAATGAGATCAGGAGAGCTATAATCTCATCAGTAGATTAATCTATCTGATGAATTAATAGTTTGAATGGACTACTGGGAGGTGATGGAAACTTTAGGTAGATGGGACATGGTTGGTTATGCACTTGGGACATGTCCTTGGGGGTTACATTTTGTCCTTCGCCCCTTCCTCCTTGCCTCCTCCAAACCCCTGCTGCTTCCTGGCTGCCATGAAGTGAGCAGTGTTTTTCCATCAAGCCCTTCCCCCTGGTCCAGAGCAATGGAGTCATCTGACCGTGGACTGAAACCAGGAGCCAAAATAAATCTTTCCTCCCTTGTTTACTTCAGATATTTTGGTCACAGCAACAAAATGCTGACTAACACAGTAGGTATGTATATATCCAACTTCATTGGCTAAAGCAAAGCCATTTGCAAAGTTGCTGTATAATTTATACTCTGACTAGGAGTATATGAAAGTTGCTGTTGCATTACGTTCTCCTCTTCATTTCTATGACTGATTTAGATTTTTTCAGTCTAGTGGATCTTACATTATGACTCACTGTAGTTTAAATTTGTTTTTTTTTTTCTTTTTTTTCCTTTTTCCTGTTCAAGCCTGTTTGTATATGTTAATGGTTTTGCATTTTTAATCATGTTTTTCTTGATTTACTTTTTAATTTGAATTTGAATATCCAAGTTTTCATGTGTTTTTCTCTTGTTTAGTTTTGCTTATTAATGAATTATTTTTATTTAAAAATTTTTTAAAAATTTAAAATTTAAAATTTTTTCTGTTTTAATTGAAACTGTGATAACTCCTTACTATGAAATTCTTCTTTGAACTATATTTTAAGGACAGTAGAATTTGATTTGTTTTTTACTTGTTTTTTGTTTATTCATTTAAAACTTTAGTAAGTATCCATGAGGTGCTAACTAAGCATTGGAAGTTCAACAGTGAATTAAATATTATCTTTTCTTTTGATGAAGCAAGAAAATACTGAATCAGTTAATATCTAATGCATAAGTCCTAGAGAAGTAGTCTAAAGCTTTTGTAATTAAGACGGGTTTATTTTGGAAATATATGGAATCCATTTTCTTAATTGTAATTTAAGAACCCAGTGTAGCTGGGGTTCCATGTGGCCAATATCAAACGATAGCATTCTTACCAGAAAAATATAAGGAAATCATTCTTATTTTTCCTATTATGAAAAATATCCAGGTTGGATAAAATGGATATAATTTTGGTATCTATAGGTAGTAAGGAATCTTGCATGATAAGTGGTTATGAGCTATAGTACTTCTGAATCTTGCTCTGAAAACTACTAGAAGAGTTGGATTGGAAAAAAAAAACCATATACACATATATACATAAAGTTTGTGAAAACTAGGACCTCAAAGTGATTCATTTTCAGGATAAGGATAAAACAGTGGAAGTCCCCACCTCTGGGAGAGTTGCACTGGTATTTAATAAAAGGAGAAAATGAAAGAGAAACCATCCCTAAGGGGTTATAGCTATATGTTTTTCTTTGTTCACATTTGGTGCTCAAAGTCTCAGGACTTCACTATCCATGAAATCTTACGGTATGATTGTGGATGAATAGTGCTCTTAAGATTCTCAGCAGAAGCAAATACAAATTCTCTTGGGAGGTGGCTACCTTCTTGCTTAAACCTCAGGAAGTCTCTACAGATTATTATAGAAGAAAAGTGAAGGGTACACACTCAAAGTTAACCTAATATATCCAGGAATAAGACACTTGAAGAACTAGCCGAAAACTTAAAAAAAAAAAAAATAGATACTAGAATTAAAAATACAAAAAGATGCTAGAATTAAAAAACTACTTCAATTTTAAAAAGAAAGAGAAGATATCTTCAAGGAATTGGAAACTATAAAATGTGATCTAGCATATTGAAAAAGAAACAAGTAAAACTTCTAGAAATGAAAAATATAATAGCGAAATATTAATTTTGAGCAATCTTCCCACTAAAGACAGATTTCATGTTAATCCTGGATTATCTTTGCTGGTAGAGAATAATGTTGCATGAATAAAAACCCCATAAATACTTTAGGATAGTAATTTTACCCTTCTCCCTCATCAAATATATTTTATAGAAGTTATTGATATTGCCATAGAAACTATGTTTTTTTGGTGAATACTCTAAGGGTTGATTAAGATGTATAGGCAGTTACAGAAGTCTTGATAACTTGCTTAAAGAAAGATTAAATCATTAACTCTTCCACTGCGATTGTATGCTCCTTCTAAAGATTTAAGTAGAATTATAATATTAAGTAATATTCTTTATGGGGCCAGAAAGGCAATTGAAGTTGATCTGCTTTTTTATAATCTACTAAGCAGGTCAAAGAAACCTCAGTGATTGTTTAATACAATTGTGTGTGAGGGGCTGGTGTATGCTTTTGCTTTTGCAGTGCCCTCAGATTATTCCTTCTGTTTGATGAACCATGACAAGAATGTTATAGAACTGAGCTATAGAAATTTTTTTTAATAAGTGCATTTTGTCCAAGTTTGCAAAAGGATCATTGTTTAAATTGTTTAATACAGTTTTCATTGATATAATTTATACAGTAAAATGTGTGAGCCTTCAGTATGTGTGATATCCACTTTGAAAATGTTTACCACTGTATAATTCACACTCCTGTGATGATATTAAACATTTCCATGACTTCAGAAAGATCCTTTCTGCCTCTTTAGCAAAGAATCCCTAACTATTCTACCCTCTACCCAGAGGCACCCACTGTTCAAATTTCTTTTGCCATAGGTTGTTTTTGCCAATTCCAAAATTTAATTTAAATGGAGTCAGAGAGAGAGAGAGAGAGAGGCAGAAAGAGAGAGAGAGAGACAGAGACAGAGACAGACAGTAAACTTCTATTATATGACTTTTTAAAAAATGCTCAATGTGTGTTTTATTTTTATTCATGTTGTCATGTACATTAATATTCCATTTCTTTACATTGCAGAATAATATTCTATTATATGCAGATACCCAGTTTGTTTATTCATTCATTTTCTTTTTTTTGGACATTTGTGTTTCAGTTTTTGGTGATTATAAATAAGGTTCAAATAAATATTGTTTTATGAGGTTTTAAAAATAATACATATTTTCTGTATTTGGGGTAAATATCTGGAAATAGAATTACTGCATCATAAGGGAGGAGTATATTAATTTTATGCAAAATTACCTGACCATTCACACTCAATTTTAGTGATTATTGTTAATGTGAAGTGGTTTTTTGTCGAGACCCCTCGCCGGCAAGGGAAAACACGACACAGGATTCTTCTTTCAGCAGTTTATTCAGGCCTTGAGTCATGTATCATCTTCTAGCGCCCGCCCCCGACACACCCAAGCACAGCTTAATAAAGCCCCCCCGCATCCCAATCCTAAGCCGCCACGTGGATCTCTCTCATAGGGTGGTAAGGGATTGCGCGCCAACTCTCCATAAAAGGAGTTGTTTATCACAGGCCACAGTGGAAGCCGGCGCCATCTTCTAATGGCGGCCACGGTCTATAAGAATGGCTTACCACAGTTTTTAAGTTACAATTCCTAGTAACTAATGGTATTAAGCACTTTTCCATTTGCTTATTAGGTGTTTTTTTTTTTTAAACTTTTTTTGTGAATTCTTTACCCATTTAAAAAAGGTTTGTTTAATTTTTGAGTATTGAGTTGTAGGAGTTGTTTGCATTTATTCTGGATATAGGTCCTTTTTTTAGTTATATACTGCAGATATTTTCTGTCATTTTGTGACTTTCATAATCATTTTCTTAGTACTTTTTTAGTCACTTTTTAAAGGCTATTGAGGTATCTGTGGGAATTACATGAGGATCTTCTCTCTGTACGGAAGCCAGGGTGATTTAGGTTTGGCATTACGAACTATCTGTTGCTCTCCCATGGCAACAAATTGTCCAGTGCACATGACCTTTATCTCCACTCTGCTAGGAAGATCCTTCATAGTAACTCCTCAATATAGTTTTGATTTGCATTTCCCTAATTGCTAATAATGTGGAACATTTTTTCATGTATTTATTGGCCATTCATATTTCTTCTTTTGAGAATTGTCTATTTAATTCATTTAGTCATTTGATTATTTAGTGTAAAGATTTTTGAGCTCTTTATATATTCTGAATATTAATCCTCTATCGAAGAGTAGCTAGAAAAGATTATCTCCCATTCTGTGAGTTCTCTCTTCATATTTCTAATTGTTTCCTTTGATATGTAGATCACTCTGCATTTATAATTTTAACTTCACCTAGTAGCACAGACTTTATGATCTGGTGACTACCTACCTCTTCATTCTCAATACTTAAGGTTTTTTGCCTCGCTTATAGGCTCTAACAACACTGATATTTTCATAAGCCTTCGTTTCTTTTTTGCCTGGCTGAATAAAATGGTTGCATACACTTCCGGGGGTTGGGGGAGAGCTATGTGGAACCTTGAATTTGACCTTATTTGGAATAATGGTTTAACAGATGTAATTAAATAAGGATCTTCAGTCAGGATCATCCTTGATTAGGGTAGGTCCTAAATCCAATGATGAGTGTCTTTATTTAGACACTGAAAAGTAGAAGAAATGAAACACAGGAAGAAATCTATGTGAAGATGGAAGCAGAAATTGGAGTTAAGCTGCTGTGAATCAGGAAACACCAGGAGCCATCAAATACATTTGGGTTGTTTCCACCTTTGGGCTATTATGAATACTATTGCTCTGAGCATTCACATACAGATTTGTTCAAATACCTCTTCACTTCCTTTGAGTATGTACCTAGAGTTGTTCATATATTAATTCTTTAACTTCTTGAGGAATTACCAAACTATTATACAGTGTATATACCATTTTATATCCATTCGCCCCGTGCCTTTGGACTCTTTGTTTATCTTTTTTGGAGAAAAAGCTATTCAGGTCCTTTGCCTATTTTTAAATGGGGTTGTCTATCTTTTTGTTGAGTTGTACGGAAGGAAGTCTGTACCCTGCTCTGCATTAATCCATAATGACTAGCACAACAGTTTTCATGCTGTGTCTAACTCAGAGCAGTAGTTTGCCATGAGTTACTACATTTTGAGTTTTTTAAGTGCTGAGGCAGAATGATTCTATTTGTACAATTAAATAACTACTATTTGCCTAGCACAACCATAAGGCACAAACCAGTAAATAAATTAATTGATAATAAAAATGACTATCTGTGAACTTATTAAGTTAAATCAGAAGCACATGGATGCATTGTGCATATCAGCCTCATCTCAGAATAAAACAGGCCCATGAGCTTATCACATGTAGCAGATCAGCAAATGAAGCAGTCCCCTCACCTGAGATCCATAAAAGGAGGAATACCTGCCCCAAGATTGGACACAACAGTACCCTGACCTGTTACCTGGTCATTTGCACAGAAGAATCACCACAGTGTTGAACTGGTGATCTTCTGTCCCCATGCTTTAGCTCAGCCTCATTTCTCATGACTGTAACTATGATGCATGGCCCACTCCAACCTGACACTTCAAGCTGACACTCTGAAAATGACATTTGACTGACACTGACATAGAATAAGTTTTATTTCTAATAGCTCTGCACCCCAAACAAGTTCTTCATCTAGTTCTTAATTTTATCTGATCATCTCCAGTGCTCTCAGTTCAGCCTCCTAGACCCCTGTGGCCATCTTAAACCCTTTCTTAGCTTTTCTGTAACCTATTCATATCATATATAAAATATGATACATGACTTGTGTGTTAAAGATATTGGTAATTAACGTTGATAAAAGAACCTGTGATTGCCCAACCTATGACTATCAGGTGATCCACAAGTACACCAAGAATAGTGAATGATGAAAGTGGTGTAGCTTGTGAATTTATTGTTCAATAAATTCTGACATTGTGGAAAGACACAAATGTTTTTGGTCTTTGTTAATGGTGTAGCTTGCTCATGACAAGGTTTAAGAGTTATTTCTGTATTTTGTTTAGTAGACTAGGTTATCTTTTCATTTTTTTGATAGTGTCCTTTGATACAAAAGTTTGAATTTTAATGAAATCAGATTTAACACTTCTGTTTGTACTTTTGATGTCAGTATTTAAGAAACCATTGTCAAATCCAAGAAGTCATTGAAGCTGGGCATGGTGGCAAATGCCTGTAATCCTGGCGGCTCAGGAGGACGAGGCAGGAGGATCTTGAGTTCAAAGCCATAGAATAAGTTTTATTTCTAACAACTCTGCAACTAATTCTTCATCTAGTTCTTAATTTTATCTGATCATCTACAGTAACTCTGCCTTTAGCAACAGCGAGGTGCTAAGCAATTCAGTGAGACCCAATCTCTAAATAAAATACAAAATAGGGTTGAGTGTGTAGCTCAGTGGTCGAGTGCCCGAGTTCAATCCCCAGTGTGTCCCCAGCCCCCCAAAAAAAGTAATTGAAGATTTATATCCCTGAGTTTTTGTAAAATTTTTAAATTTTCATTCTTCTGTTCAGATCTTTGATCCGAAAGGATTGATTTTGGATCAGTTTTGATCCAAGTTAATTTTTGTGTATAGTGAGAGGTAGGAACACCAACTTCATTCTTACCACCATTGTCTACCTTGATTATCTGTTGTTATCATAAAACATGGACACTCTCCAACAAAACATATGAATTGTTTTTCTAAATAGCTTTTTGCAAATGTATTCCATCAGTGATAATTTTCTCCTTAATTTTTATAATTGAAAACAGTCTGCATAATGTTTTTCACAATTAACATCTCATTTTATTGAGTGTGTGGTAGGAAACCTTGAGCTATATTGGACATATCTATAATAGGTCTGGGTAGGTTTAATTTTTTAAAAAAATATTTTTGTTTTAGTTGTAGTTGGACATAATACCTTTATTTTTTATTGTTATATCGTGCTGAGGATTGAACCCAGTGCCCCACATATGCTAGGAGAGTGCTCTACCACTGAGCCACAACCCCAGCCCCAAGGTTTAAAATTTTACCACAGATTTTGAACATTGATTTATCTATTAAAGTATGATCCATGGGAATATGTAATTGTGATTTTTGCGATCTAATCTTGTGTTGTTTGGTTGTTCAGAGTCTTCTGATAGCTTTTATTCCATACTATCCCTTGATTAGAAGTTTTCTCACTGGTTCTATTTTCCTCCTCCTTTTATAGCATGCAGGATAATGTAGTTTCTGGGCTTTACTAGAATGAAAAGTGGTGATGTTATGGGAGCCTTTATAAAGCTGTTGTATACTATTCTTTAGCTTAAATAAAAAAACTTACCATTATAAGATGAGCCTTATTCATTCTTCTGTCAAGTCAAAACATTTTAAAATTTTTTTCAAGTTGTCTATTTGTTTTAAACAGAGGAGAATATGACTTGATTGTTTCCTTTTTTAGTACTTGATTCTGAAGCTTGAAAGACCTGCTATAGTTCAGAATATCACATTTGGAAAATATGAGAAAACTCATGTCTGTAATTTGAAGAAATTTAAAGTCTTTGGTGGCATGAATGAAGAAAATATGACAGAGCTATTGTCCAGGTGAGTTACAGTTATGGGGAAGAAAGGGTTGTCTTCTAAACAAACAGCAGTCTTACTTTAGTTCCCCTCAACCCCTTAAGGGAGTAAAGATTATTTATCCTATTTTACTCCTGTTTCTTATTTTAATACTGTGGCTTGAGTTAGCTTTTTTTTTTTTTTTTTTTTTTAGCCACCAGTACTATTAATGTTGTTATTAATGACAAGAATCAAAAGAATAAATTTAATTTCTTTTTCAGTCATATTTTTTGAACTGTTACTGACTTCAGAAATATTAAACTTTTTATTGCTATAGAGAGAGTTAGGGATTGGAAAGGAAGGGTGAAAAAAAAAAAAACAAACCTTTGCTGTCGTCTTTGCTATAAAAATAGAGACCCTATTCAAAATATTCATTGTGCTAATCCAGAAATGGTATTCTAAGACTTCACTGGAAATTAGAAACTAAAAAAGGAGGTTTTTGTAAATGAAAAAGTATGTGGCTACTCCTAGCGCAGTGCCTACTACTGGAAAGACCTCAGTAAATTGGAGTTTTAAAACAGACCACCTGGAGTGTTAAATTATCTGCCAGATAATAAAAAATCAGGCAGTCAATGGAAAGGACAAACAAACCCATGAATATATTTAGAATATATTTGTGATATGGTATGTTCATTAACATAGTACATAGAAGTAAATGTTACTTTGATGCTGCATTTTATTTGAGTCATGAAAGTATTTCAGGATATAAGGCAGTCTGAAGGTAAGTGATTTTTCTGTAAGTACTTGCATCAATCCTTGTTGCTTAAGTAGAAAGGTAATATGGGTTGATTTTTACTAAGATTAAAGATGTTGTTAAAAACCAACAGAATAGGATTGTTTCTGAAATTTTTTTGGACGATAAAAGGAATATTAACATCTCAGAATTAAGAAATTTAATTCTTTGATATATTCTAATATTCAGGCTAAGTTATCAGAGACAATTTGACTTTAATTTTTCCAAATTTCTCTCCTGCTTGTAAATTTATGTTACATTCAGTTATTCATTAAGGACCTTAGGTTCTGTCACACATTTCCATGCACTGTAGCCATATCCTTTAATACTGAACTGTTTTCTTATATAATTTCTTGTATAACCGCTTTCATATATAATTTAGAGAATACAATTTTATTGAAGTTGATTTGAATGTACAAGTTTTAACCTATATTCCCATGTTCAACTACTTACTATTGTGTTGGTCATTTATTATGAACATAGGTTTAAACTTAAAATCTGAGTTTGGCATTAATCTGAGTTTTCATGTGTTTACTAAATTATGAAATCAGATTTGATAACCTTTTTTTTCCTCCATAGTGGCTTAAAGAATGATTATAACAAAGAAACATTCACCTTGAAGCATAAAATTGATGAACAGATGTTCCCGTGTCGCTTCATTAAAATAGGTAAGGTTATTTAGCATTTTGGAATAAAACTTTTTTTTTTTTTTATGCCATTCGTCCATAGATTGCCACTCATAGATCAAATCCTTTAGGCCCCCTATTTTTTCAATAAAATTTTATGGGGACATTTCTACACTGGTTGGTTTACATATATTGTCTTTGCCTGTTTTTGTGCTCCAAATGTGAGTAGTTGAAAAAGATCACATAGCTAACAAAATCCAAAAATTTACTATTTGGCTTTTTACAGGAAAAGTTTGCTGACCCTTGCTTTGTAAGTCTGTTATTAAAGTGACAGTTATTTCAGGTTGAACTTTTTCCATTATTTTCTCATTTGAAAGTTTCTTTAGAAAATTTTATGAGGTATAGTGATTTGATTGCTTTAGTCATCTCATGGAAGGTTTATGAGTTATTCTATAGCTATCTAAAACCAAATATGGATGAATCTCTTAAGGCAGTATATTATAGTTATTTTCTGTGTGTGTGTGTGTGTGTGTGTGTGTGTGTGTGGTTTTGTTTTGTTTTTAGTGAAATGCTGGCCAAACCCATTAAATCAATTTCATGGCTCACTAATGTGTTACAGACTACTATTTGGAAAAATACTACCTCACGCCCTATATGTATTTAGAAAGTATTTGTAATGTATCCTCAAAATGATATTTTTTAGGTTATTTATTTATTTATTTTTAGGATTTATTATTTAGAACATAGGAAAGTTGAGGACTTGGGTCTTTTAAACATTTCCATCTTTATTTATTTATTTTATGTGGGGTACTGGGGACTGAACTCATGGGCACTCAGCCATTGAGCTACATCCCCATCCCTATTTTGTATTTATTTAATTTGTATAGGATTTCACTGAGTTGCTTAGGGTCTAGTTAAGTTGCTGAGGCTGGCTTTGAACTTGAGATTCTTCTGTCTCAGCCTCCTGAGCCACTGGGTAATTTCCATCTTTATTGCATACCTTTGAAAATATTATATTACAATTGGGATTAAAGTGAATTTGATCCCACAAAGAATAATAAAAAGCCAGAATCTCACATTTTGATTTGGGAGAAAATTTCTCTTTTGGAACAAACAGTGTTCTTTATAATCATCATTTGCTGCTCTATCAAGAGTAGGCCTGTTTGTTTTGTTGAGCCCAAAGAAATATCTGAAATCCTAATAAAAAGTGCTTATAGTGGAGGGCTGTGGTTGTGGCTCAGTTGTAGAGTGTTCTTCAAGCACACATGAGGCACTGAGTTTGATCCTCAGCACCACATAAAAATAAAGACATTGTGTCCAACTAGAACTAAAAACTTAAATTTTTTTTTAAAAAAGTGCTTGTAGTGTAAAATATAATTTCTGTTCAATTTCCAGCAAAGCATTAATTTGTAAAAACCTTTTAAAAATGTGTTGTAGTGAGATTTCTTCTATATACCAAATGTTCTAATTGAAGTTTTGGAAGGGAAACCCTCATGAGATTAAATTAGAGAAGAGAAAATCTAAAGTGTAATGAAATGAGGGTATCTGTTACAAATGACTAGAAGAGTTTACATCCTCTTTCATACCCAAGATAACAACTGTATGAGGAAATTAGGAAGAAGGAGATTGGAAGGATTCTGGAGTCAGTCCTGGTTTTGTGTAGATAGAATCAAATGGATTTCTTTGAAGGAGTCATTTTCAGTTTAAATAGTTGTGGGGGCTTCAGAGAGAGGGTTTAGCTCTGACTGTATGCAGTATACATTTTGGATCTCAAGTGTTTGGAAGTCTAGGATGGGTACTAAGTCGCAGTGGGGGTGTTTATCCTCGAGGTTTGCTTGGGTAGGTGTGGCCTATTATGAGAATATATATAAAGGTGATATTTTAAAAGTATATTATTAGGAAGAAAATTCATATAATAATAATGGCTAATAATGATAAAAGCTAATGTTTATTGAACTCTTAGTATGTACCAGTTATTATGCTAAGTACTGTGTGCTTCGTCATTGATTCTACAATAGAATAGATAAACTCTTTCAAAGTGGTTAATATTAGATTTTAGGATCTTCTAGAAACTTAAAATGACTAGCTAGACATCTAGAAAAGTTCCCAAATAATATTGTTAAAATACATTGAATGTGTCACAGAGTTGTTTCGTTGTGTTGAGATATTGACTCCTTCAATTCTAGAGTAGCAGGAGCCCTAGCCTGTTGTTCTTACATGCTATATGTATCCCATTTTATGAAAAAGGACGACAAAAATGATTCTTGCTCATTTTTGTATAAGGTTGTACTACAGGAAAAACTGGTGGTTGAACCCTAGAAACTCCTCATCTTGAGATGTATATTAGGAGCATCTTATCTTTTTATTTAAGGTGGGAGCAGAGGCTTGATTTATCAGGGAACCTAAAATGTGTGGCTACAGCGTCAATGCACATTTAGATTTCTTATATATTATGTGTAGTACCTAATATGCATTATTGAGGTAGTTAATGCCACCAAAAATCATTGGTAATTTTGAAATGAGCATACATCATTCTGTTCATTTCATCCATACCCCTTTAATCTGTTGAAAATTAATTTATGTGTTCATTTATCTGTAATATGACTTTTTTATGGTGAGATGCTTGATAATTTACCTCCCTCCCTATGTTCTTTACAAAGTATATAAAATTTTTTTTGTAGAAGTATCTCTTTTGGACTTTTTAAATAGTTATTTTAATTTTTTAGTTGTAGATGGACACAATATCTTTATTTATTTATATGTGGTGCTGATGATCTAACCCAGTGCCTCACATGTGCTAGGCAAGTGCTGTTACCACTGAGCCACAACCCCAACCCCTTTTTCAAGACTTTTGCATGTACAGAGGACATCTCATTAGAGCACAAGTGTTTAAAATAAAAAGGTTTTAATTAATGAATGTTTTGCTGGGACTTAAATAGATATAATAGAAAAATCTCATCTTCCTTTCTTTTAATTTATTAAACTTGGACCTCAAAATCTCTAACTAATGTTATGTGTCTGGTTACATATAGAGAACTATGTTATTGGGGCTTTGAGTTTTTAATCTTATTTTCATTCAGACTACTTGATGGTTTTTTCTGTGTGATGTGGTAATACGTTTAAATGTTAGTGTCACATTAAAAAATGAACAACAAAACAATGATAGTAATTTAATATTTCTTGATAGAAAACATGTTAAAATTTTTATTTGTTGCACATAGAAACTGAAAGCTATATTAAATGTCCCAGGGGTCCTTCATATATCCACATAGTTATTTGCTACTACCTATCCCTGTCTTCACTCACAGAGCTTCCTTTAAATAATGGCCTCCCATTATATCTGAGCCAGTATGTCCTAGCTCCTTATTTAGTCTGTTGTACTGAAAAAGGCAATGAACCTGGAACTCAACAGGCCTGGTGTGAGATGCTATGCATGTAATATTTTAATATTTCATCAAAACTTGGCAAGTGTTAGATTTTTATAGGTAGTTCCATTATTGACTCCGAAACCATGTCAATGAACTTATTTTGTTACAATAAAATTCCTGGCTCTATCCAATACTTTTTGATCCATTCATGATTTTGTAATGCCATTCATTGGTCTTTCAAACTTTGTAACATTTCATACAGTATTTTAAAAATCATGTTCATTAATATCACCTGCAGACAGAAAAATTTATGGAAGCAGTCCAAACTCAAAGTGATAGATACTTGTTTTCCAAAATTCTAATTTTTTCTTGAAAGTTTGAATTTTTATCCTCTACAGTAGATATCATTAGTTGTTTTTTCTTGAAATGACAGGTAATATAGCAGATACTCAAATTGAGATAATCATAAGTTGTCTGTCAGTTTTTCTTTCAAGAATAAGAATACCATGAAAAAGCAATGATTATTGTAGCTCACAACTCAAATAGTAACCAAGTTCTAAAGATAACTATTATGCTTTGATATGCAGCAAAAATGCTTTATATAGGGCTGGGGTTGTGGCTCAGCAGAACAGCGATCACCTGGCACGGGCAAGGCCCTGGGTTCGATCCTCAGCACCACATACAAATAAATTAATTAATTAACAATATTGTATCCAACTAAAACTAAAAAATAAATATTTCAAAAATGCTTTATATGTATTTCCCAATTTGACACAGAGGATAACAAAAAGATTACTTGATTTACTTAATGTTAGGGATTTAATAACATTAATTTTTACTGCATCATCAAGAGCACCCCAAATGAACTTGCTTTAATTAAGTATAGATGGTAGTGAGAAATACAGTGTAATTTGTTGTTGTCAAATGAATGGTTATAGGTTTAATAGTGATTTTTGTTTTGCTGAAGTTTTATTTGAATTATGTTAATTTTTTTCTTCTCCTCCTCTTTCCCTCTTAAAGTTCCACTCTTGTCCTGGGGGCCCAGCTTTAACTTCAGCATCTGGTATGTTGAACTCAGCGGTATTGATGATCCTGATGTAGTACAACCCTGTCTCAACTGGTATAGCAAGGTAGGACTGTATTTTAAAATCCCATACCTCTACAGAAGGTGAAATATGTCAGTCTCTATCTTCATTGTGAATTATTGAAAATATTGAGGATAATAATAAAAATTATAGTGATTAATCAGCGAACATTTATTAAGTATTTATAGTCTGCCAGCCTCTAAGCCATCCTGATAACTTGATTGTTATCATTCTATGAGATAGGCACAGTTGTAAGCTCATTATTTTACAGATGAAGAACTGTACTACAGAGAGGTTAAATATTTTGCCTTGGCCCACACAGTTGTGAAGTACTCAAGGCAATATATGAACTCAGATAGTCTGGCTCTGCAGTCTGCCGTTATCTTATTAGACCCATTTGGCCCGTGAATTTTGTTTTTAACCTACATTGATACTCTTTGATCATAGTGGTTTTTTTCCTTTTATTTTTTTTGAATACCTTTATTTTTATGTGGTATTGAGGATCAAACTCAATGTCTCACACATGCAACATAGCTTTTAGTGGGTTAGTTTTATAGCCTGATGGAAAATTTAAGATGTGAATATGATTGAGACTCCCAAAGTCAACATAATAAACAGGTGTTATTATTTAATATAATTTTATTCTTTTGTATAGATAAGCTAAATCTGGGGCTGGGGCTGGGGCTCAGTGGTAGAGCCATTGCCTCGCACATGTGAGGCACTGGGATTGATCCTCAGCACCATAAATAAACAAGATAAAGGTAAATCTTTTTTTAGAGGCAAAATTAAAAGGCTATTAATATAAAATTAATTGAGTACAGAATAATTCTTTGTTTATTCGATAAGGTTAAATCTTTGCAATTGTAGTCTGAAAGGAGTGTTTAATAACTTACTAATCAAGAAATCAGCTCATTGTAAACTGATTTGTGTTTTAACTCTTCAAATTTTATTCTCTTGCTTTATTAAATGGTAATGCTTTTTAAATAAATCATTGTTGTTTGATTATCATGCTGTGGTTCTCTGTTTTCTGTTTTATTTGAATTGTACAATGGTATACTTAGAAAATTTAACATAATCCCAGGACATAGTCTTGAAGTTGATTTAAAAAAAAATAACTTTTTATGAGTTTATATTTTTGGCATTTATCCTGTTAGGGGAAAATTTTTATAAATTGAGTACCTACTTTTTAGGTTCTCATTAATTGAAATATCTACTTTAAATGATCAGGTACCCCAGTCTTAGAAAATGATAAAATTTAGTCTCTTCATACCATACCTATTTACAAATTTAGAATACCTCGACATTTGATAATACTTGTCATTCAAGTAGTAGTTTATCAATAAGAATCAAGAACAGAAAGCTTATAATTTGTTTATATTATTTCATTGTGTCCGTGCTTTCAGGACCTGCATTGTACTGTGGTTAGTGGATGTCATGGGATTTACAATTTTTATAATTTGAAGTGGTCTTTAATACATAATATCTTGCATCTTTTTAAAAAATTCAGACTCTGGAATTAGATCTGATTTAATCTCTCCTTCAGCAACATACTTTGTGACCTTGGGCAAGTTATTGCAATGGGCTAAGCATTAGTTTCGCTACTAGAAAGATGAATATAATGGTATCTAATGAATAAGATTAGTACAGTGCTTGGGAGATATTAAATGTTCAGTTTAGATTATTTTTTTTCCCTTTTTATTATTTCTTGCAGTAACAACCAAGCAAATCTCTTCTTTTCATACTTTCTCTTGTGTTCTAGTAGTACCGTGAACAGGAAGCCATTCGCCTTTGCCTAAAACACTTCAGACAGCACAACTATACAGAGGCTTTTGAATCACTGCAAAAGAAAACCAAGATTGCATTGGAACATCCTATGTTAACAGATCTGCATGACAAACTGGTGTTGAAGGGTGATTTTGATGCTTGTGAAGAGCTGATTGAAAAAGCTGTAAATGGTATGAAATTTTTCTTAGGGTCATTTCAAGTATATAGGGAACTTTTTCAAAAAGTATATAGCATTATGCTTATTAATCTTATACTTTTTTCCTGCCTTTTTAAAAATTTTATTTTTTAGTTATAGATGGATGCAATATTTTATTTTGTTTATTCATTTTTATGTGGTGTTGAGGATCGAACCCAGTGCTTCATATGTGCGAGGCAAGCACTCTGCCACTGAGCCACAACCCCAGCCCATTTTTTCCTGCTTTTTTACTGTATAATGACTGTTAACTCCTTGAATGAAGGAATTCTTTCATGTACAATAGTCCAAAATGTAATGAGACTTAAAGAAAAGAAAGAAAGAAACATACATAAATTTAAGTACCTAAATTTAAACTGTCATTATGGAAAATCATTTATTTAACTAGCAATAAGCCAAGTTACAAATCATCTTTTGTTGCTACTTTTCTTCAATACTCTAGGCCTGTACCTTTAAGTATTTTTGTCAGTATTCTAGCCAGTATTTACTGTTAAAATATTAAGAATTAATTTTGGGGGGCTTGGATATTAAAAAAATATCATTAGTAGACAATATAATGAGCAAAGGGATATGACTAAAAAATAGTGTCTGTGTGGTGTGAATGCTAATAATTGCTGATTTTTCTTAATGTAGCCTAATCTGGCTTTGAAAGAAATGTAAATATTTGAACATGTGTATAATCTCCCAAGGTAATAACTGCTTTGGAGACTGACACCCATTTGAATACTTAAAGCTTGATAGAACATCTTTTTTTATTTTTTTAACCCAGAAACTATTTTATAATGACAAAGAACAGAATAGGTGCTTGTGTTCAGTATAAAACTTATAGAATTGAATTTGGTGTATCATTTTATAGAAAGAAGAATAACAGATGTTACTGCTTCATTTTTATATGTTTTAGTCTTCTTGCTATTGTTATTATCCACTTTTAGGTATTTATATTTATCAGATATTATGTTGAATATTTTATAACTAAAGAAATCAGAATAATACTGTCTTTTTAATTTATAAATTTAAAGAATGAAAAGAATGAATTACTTACAGCTCTGATTTGTTAAATATGATATTATATCCTAGTGGCTGTGGAGCTGAGGCAGGAGGAGCAGCCTCAGCAAAAGCAAGTCACTAAGCAACTCAGTGAGATCCTGTCCCTAAATAAAAATACACAATAAGGCTGGGGATGTGGCTCAGTGGTCAAATGCCCCTGAGTTCAATCCCTGGTACCCCCCCCCCCC